>NW_010171263.1:0-60653 GCF_000695765.1 Mesitornis unicolor
ATATCTTTTTATATTTATTTATATATATATATAAGCTTCTATCTCTCAGTACCCTTTACATCACATTTTCCTCTTTAAGATCAGCACCAAAATACAGAGGAACTGATTTAAGTTTAAATCAAAGAAGATACAGATGCATTTCTGTTCAAAAGAAGGGCAAGCTATGAAAGACACAGCAGCTTTCCCCGAATCCAACTTCGATGTTTTTTCCCCCCATCTGCTAGGTCTTTAAAATCTAATGGTCATCTTCTATTTGTGAATAAGAAAGTGAAGGAACAAGTCATTGTACATTAGTTACTCCATGGGAAGTGCTTAAGTGCGGTTTCCTACCCCCAGTGAACACAAGGGGATTCGAGGCAGTTTAGCCTTCTGTTCAAGAGCCATCTGCTTTAATGCATCATGTTAAAGTCAAGGTCTTGAAAGGAAAAATGCTGCCACAGAAGGCAAAAAGCCTCCTGCAACCACCATACAGCATATCTAACATCTAAGGAAAGCCAACCTATGGAAGCAACCCCAAAAAGGGAAAAGGGATCTGAGCTCATGGTGTAACAGGGGTGTGCAAATCAGTGGTTTCAGTGAGTGAAAAATAACACACATTGAATGGATGAACATTTTAGTAAGGTAAAAAAGCACATCTTATCTCTAGCAGATCTCTACACCCAATCTTAAATCCCCCTGAGACTGATATTTTTTCCTTTTTTTCCCCTGAGACGCTTTTCTTTTTAATAAGTGAGTAAAGCAGAACAAATTGTCTCATGTTGTCTACGATCTCTTAATCTCAAACTCAGCACAGATACATAACACTGCTTAATGGAGGAAAAGCAAGCAGCATTTGATTAAATGCTTGATCTCTTGAGGAATGCACCGACTCTGTAGAGCACAGTGCACAGCTCACAAACATTTTGGTGTTTTATTATTGATTAGAAGTGATAAAAATTAATAATTGGTTCAACTGATCAAAAAATACTTTTTTTCCTGAGCTCACCCTCAAAATATATAAGATTGTTTTGGCTGCAGGGAAGTCTGGGATAGGAGAAATGCAGAATTGCCCTTCGAATGTCTTTGTCAGTCAGCACCCATTGCATGTGCAGGGACATTCTTTGCAGCAGGACTATCCATAACTTTAGAGAACTGAAATGACCACTGATGCTTCAATTTTAATTATGCTGATTATAAATAGCTACGGTATTAAACCAAAACTCTCTGTACATGGTTTTTTCTTCATCACACAGCTTTCACAGTCTGGAAAAAGTGAATGAAGTGCAGTATTAAATATGAAGTGTAGCATCTTCCGTCTAGATGGAGAGGTACATATTAGAATCATAGAATGGTTTTGGTTGGAAAAGACCTTTAAGATCATCAAGTACAACCATATAACCAGCCCTAAGTCCGCCACTAGACCATGTCCCTAAGCACGACATCTACTTGTCTTTTAAACACCTCCAGGGATAGTGACTCCACCACCTCCCTGTGCATCCTGCTTCACTGCTTGAATTATTGGTCAAAATGCAGGGAACAAGTTCATATGTTCATACCGTGTATCATCACAGCATTGCTACTGACAAAGTTTCAGCTAAATACACAGCAAAAGTGCTGGACTTTGCTTAGGAAGAGGCACAGTTTGTTTTGAGGGGAAATGACGAAATAATAACTCCATCTGCACAGGACTGCTAAAAAGTGGAACAGAATGAAAGAGGCCTTTAATTTTTTTCCATCCATGGTAATAAGAGTGTTGAGACCCAAAATCAGGCTGTCACAAAGAAAGGGTAGATGTCCTCAGCATCTCCACTTACGATGCGTTCACATCCAGTCCCTGCCCTCCGCTCAGAAACTGCCAGTGTCTCTGGTCCAGCTTCCCTGGGAAGGACAAAGGCACAAGAACAGCCAAGGCCACCCTGCTAAACTTCTCTCCCAAAGCTTGTCAGGGGAGTTTCTCAGGGAATAAAGTGCGAATGGAGCTGGAGACAGTGATAAATTTCCCTTCTGAACAATCAATAAAATTCTCTCAGCCCTGCTCAGGCCCTGACTGCGGATGCAAGGGCCATAATTACATTGTCAAAAAGTCAAGTTGCCCTGGCTGACTGAAACCCCCTTTAAAACTGATGTGTGATTGACGGGCAGTTTATGGGTGGAAAGCTCTGAATGGCAGGGGAGTTGGCCAAAGCCAAAGGCAACAGTGAAACTTCCCCGTCTGCTACAACCACCGGAGCAAAGGACTGCCACTCACACAGGGATTGTGGGAAACCCTGAGTCATATTAACATATCAAAGTGAGGAGCTGACAGCACTTACTAAACAATCCCAGCTCAGCCACCGCTGCAGAGCATCCCCCAGACTTCCAGTCTGAATGAGAAAGACATTAAAATGCGCTCGGTCCTGTCTTCACCAAGACAGCTAAGGATTTGGAAGCCTGCTTATTTAATGATTTTCATCTTAGATAGCATATATTTGTGTGTATATATATGTCTCACAAACATAAATTGCTGAGCATGTCTGCCTCTTTCATTTATATAAAAGAGGCTGTCAAGCTCAACAATTTGTTCTATACCACAAGCTAGACTGGTACTAAATTGGAGACAGAACAGCATAGTTCTGTTTCATGTAAGCAAAACGAACCCAGTAAAAGAACACAATCCTCTTGGTCTTGTTTTCTAGCCAGCTTCTGCTACTTCAGTGCTAAATTGAGGATTACACGGTTTGCAGGAACCTTAATTGCAGCCATGCACTGGGACTGTATGTATTGCAGAGTTTAAAAGTGACTTCCTAGCTAGTCTGGATTTCTGGAATAAGAAATTGATAAGAATTCTTGAATAAGAATTGATATGAAGTTGAAACCAAGAGATGTTTCCACTAATGGGCCAAGCCACCTTCAGCTCCACGTAACTCCATCCAGTAATATCTGGGTTCAGACCTCAACTTCTTGGTTTTCTCAGGAATGACAAATACCTGGAAAATACAGCACTGAGTAAAATATATGAAATACCAATGAGAAATGCCTTGAAAGTACTGACATGGACACCTGGGTTTACTTCCCTCCATCACTGCCAATGTAACACTGGATAAAGTGCTTCTGTCCTGTTTGTCTCTGTAATTTTATGGTTTGCTGTGAGGATGGAGACAAGAAGCTCAGATATAGACTCGGAAGGGAAGTGAGAAGCAGCCCAAGAGGCACAGCTGCAAGGAGATGCTATGGGTTTTCCCTGCATTGCTAGAAAACATAAATCATGAAGAAGACAAGGCTTTTTTTATAAAGCTGTGAGAATTTAAGGACAAAATCCTGACTTGCAAGGGTCAAACTGAGAATGGAAAGATACTTTAAAGTAACAGGAGAAGATATAGACAGCGAAACAGCAAAAGATGTTATCAGGCAAATTCAAATCAGACAATTTAATACTTAAAAAAAAGAAAAAATAAAAATAAAAATAAAACCATGGGTGATTAAGCAAATTAATCCCCTGGAACAAGCTTCTACAGAAAATGTTGGCTTCCATTTCCCTTGATGTTCTGAAAGACCAAGCCTTTCTGGAAGGCATGCTTTAATCTAATGCGAGTTACTGAACTCAAGGCTGGGATAAGCGTGTGAAACTCAATGGCCGGTAACGGACAGTCAGCGCAGCCCAGACGATCTCGCAATGCTTCTTCACAGAGCCTCTCCAGGAAAATGGGATAGAAATACTCTGCCCTTCTGCAAAGCCAGTTTACTGAAATTATTCAAGCCATTTGCAAGCGCTAAATAGTTTAGCCTCGCTGTGTCTCAACAAAATGGTCAAGAGTACCTGATGTGATTGTGAGCACCTTCCCTGCCACTATCAGGAGAACCTTCCCCAGCCTCTAAGGATCTCTCCTGATTTGGAAAAGCATCTGTTCACCAGCTCCTCTCCCACAGCTGACCTCACTCGACCTTACTTGGTTCCCATGAACTGACAGATTACGGCACAGTGGTACGGCTCACTCCCTGTCTACATTCAGATTGTACCCCTTGGTGTCTGACTTAATTTTTGACTGAGGGCCATGCAAGCCAGCAGTGCTCAGACAACAACATATCTGCCTGTAGGCCAGGAGAGTATGAGTTCAAGCCTTGCTGGAGGACATGAACACCTACCAGTACAAAGGTTGACACACAGGATCATCAGGTAGCAAGATGAGGCATTCAGATGTGGTTTGTTTGTTTTTCTCCTCTATGACACATACTGCTTTCACAGATTACAGCACAGCGGTACGGCTCACTCCCTGTCTACATTCAGACACCCCTTGGTGTCTGACTTAATTTTTGACTGAGGGCCATGCAAGCCAGCAGTGCTCAGACAACAACATATCTGCCTGTAGGCCAGGAGAGTATGAGTTCAAGCCTTGCTGGAGGACATGAACACCTACCAGTACAAAGGTTGACACACAGGATCATCAGGTAGCAAGATGAGGCATTCAGATGTGGTTTGTTTGTTTTTCTCCTCTATGACACATACTGCTTTCAAAACCAGCCCATTAGTTAAGAGCTTGACACATCTGCCTTGCACTAATATTGATTCGTGCTGAGTTTGGACTTGATTTCCATATTCAACCCACTATATTGTAGCCATTTCATACCTGCATTTCATAGCTTTCCAAAAAAACCCCAACCTCTATATCTAAATTATTCTGCCCCACAACGTCTGCAAACCTACATCCATTTTCTGTCCTTTTGGTCCCTTGTCTCTTACACTTGGTAGGAACACAGGGCTCTGACACTGCAGGGCTTCCTTTGAGAGAAAAGTCCAGTGGTTAGAGCAGAGGATCAGGTATTTAGGACCTAAATTATTGGCATTTCCACAATTTTTCTGCATAGCCCTGGACTTGTCATTTATGCCAGAAACTTGTGCTGAGCAAGCACAGCTGCTCAGACCACCAGGAAAACAGCAAGATGCCAGCTGTGCTCCTAAATCTAGAGAGAGACCACTGCTCTTGGGATGCCAGTGCATCATGGAGAGACAGAGGGAAGGGGAAAACATGCTGCTAGGAGCACTTTGTTTCTACTTTGAAGACAGGTATCCTTCCCACTCTTGGAAACTCCAAAATTTTCTCCTCTTCATGGGGGAAACTTGCCAGTTGTTAGGAAGAGAGATGAGAGGAGGAGGAGGAGGAGGATACCCCTTTCTTGTAGCAAAGCAAACACAAATGATTTATAACCAAGATCTGAGGTCCAGTTTCCAAGGGACAGAGACTTTAATTTATGGACAGACATACGCAAATTCAAACATCTTCTAGGCACCTAAATAGCTGCCAGGGTTTCATAGCTACTCAATACCATATATTTTCTTGGGATGCGGATTTTCAGAATGACTCAGCTCAGTATAGGAGCTTTGATGGAGATACAGCACTGAGATTTGGTACATAACATACTGTAGAAGTAAGAGTCTCATGGCGAATGCAATGATATAAAACTTTGGACCCAGAACCTGTTTTCAAAAAATATTAAAATGTAATAAGAAATCCAAGTTCACAACTAAAGCTATTGGTTTTTGCTTTTTTCCTCCAAAATGTTTTTTGCTTAGTTTTGTTTTCTTTTCTTTGTGCTTTGCTTTTGAAGAGAAGACCAAAAGTACTCACCATGAATGGAAAGGCTCCCATTCCTCACTGCCAGAAACTTGACACCATACGGAAATAATGGTGGAGAATGGAGGCTTCCATAGAGATGGATGTGAGCTTTGTGACGGAAAGGGGCCTCGGGGGATCCCACCTGGAGCTCTCCTCCTTCAGATATCAAAATGTAATGAGCATGCAGTTCTACAGGTCCTGGACCAATGAACAAGAGCTTGCCACCTGAAGACAGCAAAAGAATAAAAAGCAACCATAGATCTGATAGCCTAAGGAGGAGCTGTAAGAGATGAACAAACATTGTTTTGCAATAAAGTTATGAGATTACGGGTAAAATATTGTGGTGCTCTGCAAAATTTCCACATTGTCCTATAATACTCCCCATTATTTTATCAGCTTTTTACAGACCTGATTGATACAGTCCATTTTTCAGTTCTACCACAGACTGCCTTTCTAGACTTGAACAAGGCCACTCAGCCTCGACAGACGTATAAGTCTCTCCAATTTTGGTGCAAGGCAGTTGCTTGGGAAGTCCAAACTCACTCTCCAAAAGTTAAGAAGGGATATTACTACTTAATTTGTATGTTACTTTTCAGATTACAAATTACTTGTGACAGGGAGAGGAGAAAACAGCTTTGGAACATAAGAACTGGCAACTTGTTTAAATGAGTGGTTTATTTAATCCTACATACTCTTCAAGCTGCTATTCAAAACCAGATGCTTCCAAATACAGTATACGAAATTTCTTCCTGTTAGCTGGATGTGAGATGATCTCCCCCATCCCATGAAAACCTCATTTTAATCCCTAACTAGAGGTTAGCTTCTCCCCAAAGCATTAGGTTTCATCGCCCTGCCAAAATTCTTCTTTTACCATCTATTAATATAACTAGATAAGTTTTGTCAATAATATAGATCTGATCCTTCGAATCTTTTGAATATTTAGTGTCAGTGACTTCTTGAAGCAATGAATTCTGCGGTCTAAGTACACTTTGCATGAAATGGCATTCGCATCCCTTGGTTTTCTCAGTCTCTTAAGTTCTGTCAAATGCCCTCTTTGTTCTTGCCTCGTGTGAGCTGGCAGTCCCAGTCTATCATCTCAGGACAGTTTACTCTTTGATCTCCTTTTTAATCTTCTTTCCTATGAAGGACACTGTTTCTATATTTACGATGTATATGGACAGAGTGGACTCTCAGATATCTAATCATTTTGCACATGGGATACGTCTTCCTAGGACGAGTAATTGCTTCCCAAGGCCTAGTAGGGGATACCTCAAAGCCTGGCAATCTCAGGCCTCCTTACAAATAATACAGAATACATTATAATAAACCAGCACAAATTTCAGCTTGTTTCATGAAAAACAGGAGATATCTGACTGTTATTCTGAGATACATTTGTGACTTCTAGAAAAATGAAATGTTCTTAATATAAAACATGCTATGCTGAAATAGGGATAATACTTGAAATTGGGTTCATTTGCAGACTGAAGGGACCATCAGATCATATCGCCTGATGGTCTGTGCACATCTTGCTGTTGAAAAACTGGAGGAAGTCAAGTGGTCTGTGTTTGACTGCTGCATACCCTCCAGAAAGGCAGACAATCAGTTAAGTGACCTGGGGACATCACTCTACCATTTTCTATGATCACCTTTTCCAACAGTAATCTCTCCTGCTGTTCACTATTTCTACTTTATTTCCAATCTTAACTTGTCAAGGATAAGCTTTCAGACAGTGGTTCTCTTTGTACTGCATTGCACTGTAGAGAGGTGTAGAAAACAGCATTTTCTGTGAAAGTACTTACAGGTAAAATCAAATCAGCCCTTATTCAGACTGGTTGATAAGGTTTTTAAGACTCTCCCTGGAAGGACACATCTCCAATTCCTGAAGCAGTGCATCCTCTCCCACAACCCAGTTCTCCTTCAGAAATTAGAAAGCCAGACCTCCTAATCCTTCTGCTCCTTTATTGTTCTTGATGCTGCCTACAGAGGCAAAACCAGCTTATCCCCACACTCTGCCTCTTTTTTTTCACAGTAAAAAACTATACTACCTCCTTTTGCTTCTTCGTTACACTAGGAGATCGAGTAAGCTTCGACCACACTGACCTCTGATCATAGATTCATAAAATGTTTTGGGTTGGAAGGGACCTTGGCAGGTGATCCTCAGTTAGTCCTCACAATATCACAGCTTTTACAGAATTAACTTTATCGAATAAACTTGTATTTTTCTTAGAAAATGAACTAAAGTTTTCTGTCTTTTTTCCATAAAATTTCTATCCAGTCATTCAGTCCCTCCTATAGTTAGTAATTTATGGAATTGGACAACTGTAATATTTAACTACACACATTTTTCTCTCTTGACCTGTGGTTGATATCAGAATAAGCAGCCAATATTTTTTCCCTTACTTATCTGTATTCTGACACAAGAATTTCTACAACCCTCTAGAATTTCCCCTGTACTCTTAAATTATTATCTGTGGGGCACACAATGCCTCTACCAGCAGTTTTAAAGTTCTTGAATGAGACTGGATCTGTGTATCCCTGAAAGATGTTACTTAACATCTTTATTATGTTAGCATTCTTGAGTAATAAATGGACTGCTGGTCCCTCTTCCTCTTGTGATATAATTTACCATCCTGTTTCTTCCCACACTGAGAAGAGAAATATTTAATAAATACATTTGCCTTATAGCAGCAGTGTTAATAATTTTATCACTGCAATCTAGAAATGGAACTATAAATCACTGCGTTTTATTTTATTCCTAACATAAAAAAAGACATCTTCCCTAAGGTCTTTATTGACTTCCTATGCTCTGTTCTCACTGAAATATAGTAATTTCTGTTTCCACTCTCTTCATACAATTTTTAATGAGTATTCTAATTGCTGCCATGCTGTACCAATGAACCAGGAAAGCTGGTAGCCAAAGTTGCCCTAAATTTGATTGCAGCTCTGTCTCAGACAACCTTCCCAAAAGTTTTTCCAAGCGTCAGCCATGTTTTGTCCACACGAAATTTCAGCAAAATTTTTAAATTCCCTGTTTCTCTGTAACACGCTATCTGCACGTCAGTTGCCCTGAACAATCTTTCCCTCTGTAGATTCAAATATAATCCATCTATTTTGTGGATTTTTGGGTGTCTGGCAAGCCCAGCAGTTGAGCGCTTGTGACCACCCTGCACTGGGTGTAAGTATATGCAGTAGTCTCAACGTGTTTCAGTAGCTTTAGGTGCACAGGCCCCAGCAGTGCAGTACCAGCCCTGCATATTTGAACCTTCTTGGGGGAAATCCTACGTAGGAACAAGGTTTTCCCTCCCTGGGTGAAGATTTGCACATGAAAGGATAATAATAATTGGACTTCAAGTTGGGAGTTGTTGCATGGCTGTTAGTTGTCACTCTCTCTAGATGCAACGGCAACCTAACCACACTTGGCAATGGTGCGAAGATGAAGACCACCAGACGACATTTACTGTAGGTAACGCTTTGCCTTTCCTTTAGAAGCAACAGTCAAACTCAACATGTAGTCATAGGAAAGAGATGTACAGGTAAACTTACAGTCACACCATAATGCTGTTGTCTTTGAAAGAGAAGAAAGTGCAAAAAGAATAGTTCAACTGCTGAAGATCGAAAAGCAAGAGAGAAGAGAAGAGAAGAGAAGAGAAGAGAAGAGAAGAGAAGAGAAGAGAAGAGAAGAGAAGAGAAGAGGAGAGAAGAGGAGAGAAGAGGAGAGAAGAGAAGAGAAGAGAAGAGAAGAGAAGAGAAGAGAAGAGAAGAGAAGAGAAGAGAAGAGAAGAGAAATTAGCAGAGATTCATTTAACCATTTACTAAGTCTAAGTGTAAAACAAATGCTAGCCAATCTTATAAATACATATGTTGAAAAACTGCATATTGTCCCTCTAACCCTCAGCTGTCAGTATCTCTGTGTTTTTCATTGGGTCAGAATAAATATACAGCTGCTGCTTTACAAGATTGTCTTCCCCTTTTTTAAAAAGAAAATAAAAGTTATGCTTCCTTCTTTTATTGCACTTGACCTCTCCTCTGAAAGCAGAAAGCAAGAATATTGCTCAACGGAGCCTTTGGCTGTGACCCTCAAATTGTTTGTTATGGCTGCACAGGAAAGCAAAGTCCTACATATGACCTTGAGGGTGATTTTATAAAAATCAATCAACTACTGTTATGATGGCCTCCCCACCAAGCAAAATAAATACAATTAAACCCATAATCACTTCTGTACAGTAATGTGCAGATTCAATGGCTCTCTTTAGGTGGAGTGAGAGAGAGGGAGGGGAAACATGTTGAGGCTATTTGATACTTTGTGAGAACATCAGAAGCACCATTCTTCTCAATCAACCCAGCAATTAGCCTCCACCTCTCTGCCCAGAAAAGAAATCTTTCTTTATCTGTCTTTACCAGAAAAGGAAAAAAAAATAAAAGAGGAAAACAAAAACTGAACTGGAGGCAACCACTTCTGTCCCACAGGAGGGGAGAAACAGTGAGACAAATTAATGACAAGGAAAAAGGGAATATTAAGGAAAACAAACCTGATAATAAGGTGGGGGTTGTAATCTGCTGTGTGAATAACTACAGCAACATCATGCCATTGGCAGAACTGGTTTTGCGAAAAGAGATTTATCTTCTGAAGTCCTCGGGAAATGGTGGAGGGAACACTCAAAAGAAGAGGAATGGGAAAGGTGATGTATTAGCACTTCATTTTGTCAGGCGTCCTGGTCTGGCTCATGCAATGCCACAGCCCAGGTAGCCAGAATATTTACTATTAAAAGAGACTGCATCATGCACTTCTGAAAAAAAAAGGACAAGTAGGATGGAGTAGAGGATTGTGAGGATCGCTGTGAGAAGTTTCCCCTTGCCTCTGTCATGAAGATTCACGCTTTCAGACATAGCAGCTTACATCCCTTCTCAAAAACCTCATTTTAAACCAAAATCCTTCTAACACAGATATTCTCATAAAAGAGGTGTTGATATTTCTTTTAGGTTGTGATTTATAGCACTCTAGAGATTTCCTAAACTGAGAGGGAAGCAAAGTCCCCATTCCAAAGTGCACCCTTTACATGGAGGGCTTTTTATTACCATCTTTTTGGGCCACACTTTGCATTCACTGTCAATATGAGATTAATTTTTTCCTAAGGAATGGCTCATTAGGAATCTAAGATAAAAGTGACAATCACCAGATTTAATTCTACTTCTTTATGTAAAGCCTAATGAAGTGTTAAAGCAAGCAAAATACAAGAAAGGTGCTAGATAGTCTCAAGAGATATTTTTTTTAAATAGTCTATAGTAAAAGTTGTTAGGAGAGTACCAACAGAATTGCCTTACTTATCACTACTGTGTCGCACCACTTCAAGTGACAGAAAACCTCCTCTCCATGGAAGAGGATTTGCTGACTGAAAGGTCATATTCTCAGCTGGACCAGTCTCTCCCACCATGTGCAGGGAAGCTCTGCTCCGGTTGTGCTCTGGCCACACCATGGCAATGTATAAGCAATATTCCCACAGCCTTCAGCCAGCTCTTACCAGTTCCTCCCACATGAAAAAGCTACAGAATCCCTCACAAGACAGGCTTAAGCTCAGAAGTCGTATTCCTGGCAAGCATCCCTGAGTGGCAAACAGCAGGAGGCAACTGCTGGAGCTGGAATATCTTTACTAAACAACCAATCCTGCACAAAAGGCCTGCAGTGTGCTGGCAGCCCACTTATTGCTCATAGGCCCCTGGTGGGGCTTTCAAGCAGGGAAAAAACCCCCAAAAAACAAAGATCCTCCTGTGCACAGGAAGAGGAATACACAGTTTGTGAGCCTTAAATAAGAACAATTGATTATTTCATGGACCTGTCTCCTGCACCCTGTTGACATGCTTACATGACTTCCAGATGAGCCACAAAAGTTGATTGCAGGCTGAACCTCTGCTGAGCAAGATGCAAAGGAGTTTGTTATATTGGCTCCATCCCAAAGACTGCCTGAACCAAGAGTCCAAACTCATTCTCCACCTCCCTGCATGCGTTCCTCCACATTCATAATATATAGGTACATGTACCAAACTAGCTGTGAACTCAAATGCCTGTTTAGTTCCACCAGGACCTCACTAATATGCTAAAAAGTTAAGCTTGTATTCCAGCATTTTGTTGGATCGAGGCCTTAATCTGTCCCTGGGTGAGGAACCAGCAGCTGCTTGAGTACTCTCAGACAGAAACTGTCTCCCAAGCCCAACAAGGCTGTGTTTGCTGGCTTGCTGTGCTCACAGCCATCTGTTCAGATAGCATCTCCTTCCTTGTAAGCTTCCTTTGAGCACAGGAGCCAGGCAAAAGCAACGCAAGCCCAGGGGATGCTGCCATAGATATATGTCCTTTGAAGAAGACCTTCTACTTCTTCGACTCTTAGGTAACCTCCAAGATACTTAGCAACACCTCTGATGCATTTTCAAAAGGAGAGCTAACCAGGTGTGGGAGAGGTGTGGGTGATCCTAGGTGGCTTTGACAGCACCCATCACAGCCCATCATCTAGGATTTGATGGAGGAAGCTTCCAGATGAGCCTTGTGAAGGCAAATGGGTAAGCATGATACAGAGATGTGTGATGAAAAAAATAGGTCCTATTATTTCAAGTCCCCATGTGACAGGTATGTACTAAGTGTTTCAACCTCAGCAAGAGAGGGTTGCAGCAGGGAACGCAGAAGAGCACTGTTCTGGGGATCAGGATGATGTTTCTGCTTACCTAGAACCTGCCTTCATAACCATTGGACTAGAGTGTTCCTTCTTGCTATCCCCCTACACCCACAGTTCTCTCATTTCAAGCTGAGTTTTGGCATTGGAATTTAAAGACAGAGATGATTTCTCTCCCAGTGTCTGGCACAGTGGGTTGGACCTTGGTCTTAGCCACAGCCTGTTCCTACAACAAACCTATCGTAATGCACAGTCTGTCAAGCCATCAGAGGAAGAGGGGATACTTCAAAACCTGAGAAACCTACATGTGATCCTGTTACACAGTACATTTCCTCTGTTGTTCTGGGCTCATGATACACACCCATGCCTTTGAGAGTATTTATTTGCATTTAAAAAACTTAAGAAGACCTGGACCTTTATTCCCAGCCAGCACAGGTCACAACAACTGCATTTCTGTGCCATATAAAGGTTCATAAGGACAGTTCTACTAATGGTACGAAGCTACTACTGTACTGAGGGCCTGATTAGTGTCCAGAACAGGTGGAGGCAGACTCAACAGATCGTACCATCCCGTGGTCAGAAGTAGGTGCATCCTCTCCTTCCATGCCAGCGAGCAGAGGAAGGGGATGGTGAAGGGTTTCAGCCTGGTCTCTGCTGTGTGCAGTTTCTCAGCCAGGATGAGCTTCCACTGATTTGTTCATCCTGCAACGCCCCAGAGGAGCCTCAAGAACTGCCAAAGTTGCGGAAAATCAATTTCATTGGCAAGTAAGAGCCCTGGGACTTTAATGCACATGCTGTAAGCCCATCCTAAATTGGATGAGAAAGAGAAACCTGCAGCCCATACCCAAACACGAACCAGGGTTTACATCTGGGGGAAGAACTGAAAAAAGCATCAAATTGTTACAGATTTGGGGCCTTTCTCCAAGAATGTCTAGCTCTCTGAGTTACATGCTACTGAATAGCACTGAATTCCTTCAAAAAATATACTAAGAAATAAAAGAACTGATGCCTTTCATATTTTTCCACTAAAACAATATGAATTTTAAGGTTCTGAGACTGTAATTATTGCAGACTCAGTACACCTCAGTGTAGCAACATAGGAAAATATCACACAGCGACAGGGAGAAATAAGGCTGACTTTTCTTCCTTTTAAATCTCAATTAAAAAATACATTGGATGAAATTTCCCATTAGCTGGTACTATTTGTACATCCCATGTTCTTTCTTTAATTAAAAAACATGCTTATTGCAATACTGCCAGAATCGCTTTTACGGTATTTTAATTGTAATGTCTCTGCCTGATTAAAAAAAGAAAATATGAACTAGAAACTGCCTGCAAAAAGTATCACAACGCACATCCCAAATGGGTTGAGCAAAACGGCACAGAAAACACCGCAACACAAGCAGTTTCCAAACATGCCTATCGACAAGGGATGTTAAAATCAGTTTAAGGACTCGGTGGTTCCGTAGACAGGAAGGCAGAAGGAAAAGCTTTTTCCTTCTTTCAGCAAATTCAAACCTAGTCTTTATCTGCAGCAATGCAGCACTGGTTACTTGACAACTACCTATTCAGGTGTATCAGACAGTATTTGATGCTCTTTGCTAATAACATCAAAGCCTAGGAAAAGGTAAAGCAGAATCAATATTTGGATTTCTCTCTTCCCCAAATCTACTCATAGGATCTATTCTAGTCACAGCCTGACCTGAGTGTGGATTACAAGAGATCCAGAATACTGATGGACAAACATTGCTCTTTGGACATAGGTTCAAAATCAGATAATAACTGACAATGTTATGAGTAATTAGGGGCTTGTCAGTTCTCTTTTTCATTTTTTTGGGGGGGATATCACGGTTCAAAAAAAAAAAGTCCATATTAGCTGTGGTATTTTGGAAACTAGCTGTATAGTTCTTAGAGGTTGATAAAGTGGGTCACAGAATCACAGAATATGAGGAGTTGGAAGGGACCTGGAAAGCTCCCCCAGTCCAAGCCCTGCCAGAGCAGGATCACCAGAGCAGTCACACAGGAACACGGCCAGGGCTTTGGGTGTCTCCACACAAGGAGACTCCACAACCTCTCTGGGCAGCCTGGGCCATGCTCTGGCACCCTCACAGTAAAAAAGGGGTCAGACCTTTTCAAAACTTCATCCTGGAGACTGACCATGGAAAAGGAAATGGTTGTGCTGGCTCCAGCAGGGAAGAGCTGTGACAAATGATATCGAGGCTTTTCTGGAACAAGGTCCAAAGCAATCTTCTATTAAACCTGTAAGGGTGGCCATCTCAAGGTGGACATTGCAAAGGCAACGGATCAGTTGGGGATCTTCAACCCCACCAGGATATACTGGCAGCATCACCCCAAATACATCCCCAAATTATTCCTGAAAGACCATGCAGGTTATTTTGGGGGTCTCCAGAACTCCCTAAAGCACTATAAATTCAGACAATGACAACTACACATGTCTGAGGTATCAAACCATCAAACACAAAAGAGTTACTCCAGTGTAAGCTCTGTGCAAAGGAAATTTCCATCTGTCCTGGGTTGTCATAAATATTTCCATACTTGTGATGTTGGGATTACAAAAATAACTGCAATCTGCTGAATATACAGAGTTATCTACAATCTGTCTATCTTGTATCTCCTCCCCAATCAGTATTGTCTGAGCAGTTTCACAGTCTGGCTCTTAAACTTTCCACTGCCAATAACCACGTGTTCATGCTCCGCTTGTTGAGAAGGAGGTAGAAGATGCTGAGTCCTCATGGCATTGAGCAGGACTCAGCTGCTTAATCCTATTTCTCTATTGCTTTGGCCTCCAAATCTCCTGCCCAGACAGTCTGGTCAATATTAGGGCCAGTATAAATATTTTGCTATATGTTAATACAGCCAAAGTAGGGCCACTTTAAGGCTGCACATGAAGTTGGCATCACTGTTATAATACTCTTTAAACAATTTCTACAATGTTGAAAACTTCATCAGGAGATAACACAAGGGCAATATTCAAAATTGTCATGGTGTCCTAAAAAGGAGAATTTCAAAAACAGACCTGTAAACACATGTTGGTTTTGCTGGATACAGCACCAGAAAATGGTGCTGCAATTAAGAAAAACTCTCCAGCTAGACTAGGCATGGGATGCTTCAATCAAAGCACATATCTACACCAATCTGCAGGTTAGGGGCTTATTGTCATGTCCATATTGCAGTTGGGTAAGCTTCACAGCTATCTGAAATGTTCACAGAATGATGTAGTTGT
The DNA here is from genome assembly GCF_000695765.1 of Mesitornis unicolor. Lineage (NCBI taxonomy): Eukaryota > Metazoa > Chordata > Aves > Mesitornithiformes > Mesitornithidae > Mesitornis > Mesitornis unicolor. The sequence goes on from NW_010171263.1 coordinate 15,474, forward strand.
TACTCTATGGGGATCACCTAAGCATGATTTATCTTAAGACGGGTATTCTGCTTCTAAGATGTTTGGTTCTTATGTTTGGCAGGAAGCAATGTAGAAAATACTAGCATCTAGAACATTTTAATGCTAGTTTCCTAACTAAATCTACATTATAAACCAAACTTACTGAAAAACATGATAAAGGGTAGAAATTATCTGAATGTCAAACGAGTAGAAGCCATAAAGATACTGCTCCAGACTTCATTAAATTCAATCAAACCCCTGCTTCATGAGTGATGGCTCATAGATCAAATGTGCCTTTGAGAAGGCCCTAAGTTCAAAAGATTTCTGCTGCAATATTGTGCCGCACTTCTTCATAAAGTCAGAAGCTGAGCCCCAAAATCCTCACCCAGATTTGCAGCCAAAAGTCTCAGAAATCCAAGACTTTGACCTATGTCCTCTACTGTACACCAAAATCACACTGGGGTTAAGAAGAACCTTGCATCACTCAGATTTAGGATTTTCACTGGAAAAGAGAGGGAAGAAAATTGTACTAGAATGTTTCAGGGTTTTTTAAATTTCAAATTCTTACTTGATTATTTTTTGAGGTTTTTTTTGGGGTAGTATTTTTGCTGTTTGTTTTTTTTTAAAGAGGAATGATGCCTGGCATAGAAATTCTTGAAACCTCTGAACCTAGACTACGCAAGTTTAATCTTTTTTGGAAATAATAGGGATAAAATTGCAAAGTTATTCCTTTATAAAATTATCATCTAAAGTTCGATTCAAATATAATTGTCAAATGCACATTTTTCACCATCATCTCAATGAAATACTAGTACCTTTAACACCCTTGTAATATAATATCATTTTTACCAGCAAAGTAAATTCAGGTCTTTAAACATATGAAAACTCCTCTTTTCATTTTTTGAGCTCCATTCAGCAGAAGTTTACACATAGGCTTAATTTTCAGCAAGAAATATTACCAGAACAACTCATGTATGCAATACAAAGCATGTGCACATCCATTTTCACTACCAGGGCCAAATTTCCAGGGAGGGATATTTCTGGAACTGAATTAAAGGTAATTTTAATTCTTTCTTTGACACCTACCGAGATATACCTCCTGACACTTACCCTGAGTCTACCTCAGGGTACATGAACCCTCCAAACCCAGTATTTCCCACCATAATTGTGCTCAATTATTTACTCTCCACCAGCCGTGCTCTAGGATCTTGGATTATTTATTACGTTTGGTAGCTGTGGCCTGTAATTCTGTAACATCATTAATTTTGTAAAGGCTTTTGCAGCATGCTTGCTTCAAAGATGCCAAACAAAACAGAGTTGATTATTGTTATCAGCAGTGCCACTATCACTCAACGCCACTCAGGATAGCAGTGCTTTCAGTTGCTGGGGGAAAGAAAAAGGAAAAAAAAAGCCTTCCTCCTCATATTGTCATTATGCCTCATACAGCATAAACGATGCCTTCTGCATACATAATAATTACAAGCTTTCCCCGTCCCTCATCACCGTTGTTGTATCTACAAGAGCAAACCCAGCGTGCCTGACCAGGTGTTTCCTTCGATGCAGGAGCTGAGCAAAAGAAGGGGAGACCACGACCATGAAAAACTCCAGCCCTGGCAGAGCGAGAGCACTGAACCCCCCCTTGCACAGACCTTTGAGATGCAGCAGGTTGAGGATGCTGGTGGTGGTCCCCAGCAGCACGGTCCGGCCCTCTTCTATCGTGACGTTATCGCCATCTCGCGGCGGGTGGCCAGCAGGCCAGCTGGAGCCCTCGTCCCATCGGCCACAAAACTGGACGGCGAGCTGCAAAGGAAAAGACCCAGAGAGGTTCAAAACTCACCCCTTCCCACCCTTCGGGTAGCCAAGAGGAGATGCCAACACTATGCCGGCTGCTTTAACAGCGGGACCCTGTGTAGAGCAAAGGAATGGTGGGATATTGGGGTTGGAGAGGTTCCTTCAGAAATGCCTGCTCAATTTGGGGGTTGCCCCTTGTCTCGTTCTGCCATGGGTAATGAGGGGCTTGCTGCAGGGCTGGCTGCAGAAAGCCTGCAAGTTTCCTGGTGTGTGTCTCTCTCTGCCTCCCGTAAAGCAGAACTGCACGTTAATTCCTGGCAAAGTCATAACAATAGCCTGAAGAGTTTAGAATTAAAACATCCTGCTAGATGGGCAATAGTTTGCTTTATGGGCTTTTTCAAGGCCTCTCCTACCACTCATCCACATTTAGCGAGACATTCGTCCTTTCAAATACTGTTTTAGTTTTCTGAGCTTATCCACTATTATTATCGCCTTTCCTTTGATGGCAATTAGTTCCAAATAAAGCACTGATTAACTTGAAAACAGCAAATAGCCTAGCTCATTATGAGCAATGGCAAAATGACATCTGCTTATTTCGAGTGATGGCTCTTCCTCACCTCTATAAAGTTTAAGAATGTACTTTTCAGTGACGATTTGACTGATTTCTTGAGGAATGTGCATATTTTTCCATAAACATGTGAGCACAAGTGTGGACATAAGCATTTGTAACATATTCTTTGGACTCACACATGAACTAGGAAAAACAACCTCAACTCATCTGAGGAGGAGGGAGAAACCAGACATGGAAATATTTGTGGTCTTCACTGGGTTGTACTGATCCAAAACAGCCATGGAAAGAATAACCTCAATACAAAACCAAAATATAGTTACTCTATTTTCAAACAGAGCACATCATGTGCATTATAGCTTTTGCTATGGAGTTGTGGTTTAGGTGAATCGATACTGGTAGTGTTATGACAGTTATCCTTTCGACTGTGCTATCGTCAATTTTAGCTTGATGTCCCTGGTATTTTATACAACATTTCTCATGGGACCTAGAGCAGTCAGATAACTATTATATGGTGACTACTGTCCTAACTATTTACACTGGGGAATGGGTACTGGTTCCCAGGTTAAATGATACAACAGGTTTATGTCCATCCTGTCCATAGGGTACAGATGCTGGTTTTTTTCTATCCCCTCTCTCATTCTACAATTTCCATACAAAGGTAATTACTTGGTTCAATTTAGACTGAAGCCTGGGACTGAATTAACAGTGCAATGAAAACACCAAGGGAACTAAGTCTCCGGCTTCAGGGGGAGCGAACCACTTCATCACTATGAAAGCACAGAATAAATCTTCATATCTGTGCAAAACTATTACAAAGAGTGCAATTCCTTCATGGTTGCTAAGCGTTACAGGACAAGTTTCATCTTCATTACTTGCAAATGTGTCTTTGTATCACAGAATCATAGAATGGTTTCGGTAAGAAAAGACCTTCAAGATCATTGAGTCCAACCATCAATCCAGCCCTACTAGACCATGTCCCTAAGCATGACATCCACTCATCTTTTAAACACCTCCAGGGATGGCGACTCCTCAACCTCCCTGGGCAGCCCCTTCCAGTGCTTAACAACACTTATGGTAAAGAAATTCCTCCTCATATCCAACACAACTCATATCCCTGCCACAACTTGAGGTCATTTCCCATTGTCCTGTCACTAGTTACCAGAGAGAAGAGACCAGTTCCCACTTCTCTACAATCCCCTTTCAAGTATTTGTAGAGTGGGATAAGGTCTCCCCTCAGTCTCCTTTTCTCAAGAGTAAACCACCCAGTTCCCTCAGCTGCTCCTCATAAGACTTGTGCTCCTGACCTCTTACCAGCTTTGTTGCCCTTCTCTAGACATGCTCCAGGCCCTCAACATCCTTCTTGAAGTGGGGGGGTCCAAAACTGAACACAGGATTTGAGGTGCAGCCTCACCAGTGCCGAGCACAGGGGAAGGATCCTTGCCCTGCTCCTGCTGGCCACACTATTCCTGATGCAGTCCAGGATGCTGTTGGCCTTCTTGGCCACCTGGGTACATTGCTGGCTCACGTTCAGCTGATTGTTAATGAACACCTCCAGGTCTTTCTTCTCCAGGCTGCTCTCCAGCCACTCCTCCCCAAGACTGCAGCTTTGTGTGGGGTAGTTGTGACCCAAGTGCAGGACCCAGCACTTGGCCTTGTTGAACCTCATGCAATTGACCTTGGCCAATTGATCCAGCCTGTCCAGGTCCCTTTGTAAAGTCTCAGGCAGATCAACACTCCTGCAGCTAAGCAGGACAAGAACATCCTTCTCACTGTTTTTTCGTAGAAGCAAAACTCTTTCCTTTTCCTTTTTTTTCCCCTGCTTGGCACCCACCACTTGACCTATGGTGTTTAATTTAAACACTTCTCAGTAAGAATCCAGAGCAGGAGCAGCTGCAAGCACCAGGGACATGGCTGAGTGCCCATCCCATGCATTCTTGTTGAATGAACCAGGAGGAGCTCACAGAGCTGGGGAAAGCTGCTCATCTGCAGCTGGTGATGGGCATGTTCCTCTTGTGCTTTTCCCAGCTTCAGCACAGGGCACAACAAATGGCAGGGAACGTGAAAGTCAGGATGGGGGAAAGAAGAGTTGGCGCAAAATGAACCCTGAATGATGCAGCTGAAGCTGGCTGGCTGCAACAAGGTGGTATCTTCACACTGGCTCCAGCACATACCAGATAGTTGGAAAGATGATTTGGACAGACTAAAACATCTCTGCCTCTGTGTTGCAGTCAGTGCTCAGACTTGAACATGGCCAACTTCAACTGGATTTAACAGTAGCAGTGAGACCACCGAGAGCTGTATTCTTGCAAGGTTCAGAAAAATCCGTAGAAAGATCAAAGCAAGAGACTTTTCTGGTGTTTTCCCCAAAGACACAAGTATAGCATGAACTGAGCACTTAAAATGGACACATGGACACCCAAATTTTTGCAGGATGTGCTCTCACATCAGACAACCATAGGAAACCCAGCCTGGCAACATCTCACGTTTTTAATCCAGTACAGCAGGTGCCACTATCTCCGTAGGGAACCAAGCTTGTGCAGAAACCCCAGGTGGTCGGGAAATCACAAGCACTGGGAATCCCTAGGGATTTTTGTTCTTCCTGGGATGCCAAGCAGCACGAGGGCCAGGGAGGGGATCTGACATGATAATTCAATGAGCAGAGTCCTGCAATCCCTTCCCATCTTTGGCACCCACTTGGTGTACGTCACACACAAGTCATTTCAAGCCCACATCCTTGGTAACAAACCCATATCTTGCGTGTGACACAGGTTAATTTTGGGGTGTATCATCTCCCTTTCCATTAGAGTTCCGAAACCATGAATGAATTATGTAAGGATAAAGTAATACTTTCAGAGCATACAATAAAAGATGCACAAGCTCCTTATAATTCAGCACATTATTCCCTTCCTCCCTGCTGCACCTTCTTTTTCCATTTTCAGGCAGATTTCTTTCCATTTTATGTCTTTAGCTGCTGTTGTTGTCAGGCAGCCTGGGGTTGCCTTTATGTCAGCCTTTGGGGACATGATCTCTCAGTACTGTTTTCTCTGGCTTGTGCCTGTGACTACCAGGGCTCAGAAGCAGCACCACCAACTACAACAAATGAATAAATATCAGTGATAGAGTTGCATTCCCACACAGGCTGGCAAACAAGTCACAAAGGGAAGGGGCTCTAAGTGACCACTCCTTCAATGTTTACTCTAAATTTTTGTAAATGATTATTTTGCTAACACAAAATGTAGTAATCTGGTGATTTTTAACTCACTCTTCCCCAGAATGCAAGGTTTGGGCCTAAGAGGGTTGAGAAACTCCTATTTAGGCATAGCGTAGATGATTTGATCTCAGTTCGTGGCAACTTTAAAATTTGTTTGGTTAGGTGGGATTTTTCGGAGTACTGTCCAGAAATAGAGGACTGCAGCAACTAATACAGACACATAGACGAGCCCTTATCCTCTGACCAGAAAAAGACAGAAATTTAAAACCAAAGAACCAGTGGTGTGGTTAAGTGCAGACTCTGCTTGCTGTAGTGCTCAATGCTCTCTCTTCTTCCGAGCTGTGGGTTTCAGCTCAGGGTTATCTGCAACACAGTCACAGAGAGAAATCTGGAGTCAGGAGGGTTTTCCCACCAGCTCCAACCCTAGCAGCCAGATTTATTCTTTCCCCCAAACACATCCAATAAGACATGGATCACAGTATTGCTCCTGCCCAACAGCAATGGTCATGCACAAAAACTCTCCCAGTTGCCTCCTACAATCTCTGGCAGGAAGGTGGTGCACCTCTCCTGGCCACAAACAAGGAAAGGTATTGACCGCTGCAGACACAGCAGAGATTGACACACACAAGGTAGCCTTTCCCTCGGTGCTGACAGATTGCCATTTAACCACCAAGTACGAGGAGCAAGTGTTCCTGTCCTCAGTCACCACGGAGAGACAAGGTTAACATTTTAAGTGATGGAGTGCAGCGTATTTTTCCCCATGCCATAGACCCGGGACTCCACGCCACATTCGAAAACACTTTAATTTCAGTGATGGATACAGGGAGCTCACTTTCCAGGCTGTGAACTCTTGACAGCTCCTCAGTTTAATACATCAGAAGATTTACACCCCTCACCCAACCCCTATCCACCTGAAGGAAAGAAAAACGTGTATTTGGAGGAGACAAAAGAGGAGGGGAGATATTTTATTACACTAGATGTCTTTTACAAGGGAAGTATTTTCAGCCATCTGCTCTAATTATTCCTCCTGTATTGGCCACTATCTTCATGCAACAATAGAAATAATTATCTCCTCAAGGGGGAAAAAAAATATTTACAGAAACAAACAAAAGTTGATTATTTTTTAGCTCCTAGGGAAAAAAGAAACAACAAGATACTTCTTAATGAAGGAGCAATTAGGAAGGTGGGTAGAACATCTATAATTAAAAGAGACAAATTGGTGCAGGCTCCTCCCTCCTACACATACTTGAAAGGGATGCAAATGCACGTTGTTTGCTACAGTCAGTGGAGTTAACATGCAAAACACTGCCCAGTGCCCAAAGAAACTGAACCTGTCTCTTGGCCTCATTCCTGCCTCTCCTGCTTGTAGAGCCTCCAATCCTTTCCCAAATTAACTGGAAAATGTTCACTACAACTGTAAAGTTGTAGAATCTCAATTGGCATGGATAAGTCTCCCTCTGTACAACCAGCATCCCTGAGACAAGCATGGTAGGACACTCTTTAAAAAATTATAAGAACAGTCTCCTGCATACACTTCATCACTCAGTGTGAAAAATGTCCTTTCTCCTAAATAAACTGAAAGCAAAAGAGGACATTTTGCAAACATCTTTTCGTTTCCTGCAGTGTATAAGGATTTTGCTTAGAGAGAAGGAAAAGAGAATGAAAGCATATATACAGCTTCATTGGAAAAATAGAATAGGATCATCCCAAAGAGGACAGAAAATACCTTACATTATGCAAAAACAGGTATAAACAGCAAGAAAAAATATTCTCTCTACCATCAGCACAGTGCAACATCTTATTCTGTAGACAAATATGTAGAATCAAAAGAAGTGTGGCCAGCAGGGCGAGTGAGGTGTCTGCCCCTCTATTCTGCTCTTGTGAGACCCCTACTGCAGTACTGCATCCAGTTCTGCAGTACTCAACATAAGAAGGCCATGGAGCTGCTGAAGAGGGTCCAGAGGAGGGCCACAAAGATGATCAAAGGGCTGGAGCATCTCCCCTACAAGGACCAGCTGAGAGTGCTGGGCCTGTTCAGCCCGGAGAAGAGAAGGCTCCAGGGATCCTTATTGCAGCCTTCCAGTTCCTGAAGGGGTCCTACAGGAAAGCTGGGAAGGGACTTTTTACAAGGGCAGGTAGAAATAGAATGAGGAGTAATGGCTTTAAACTGAAAGAGGGGAGATTTAGACTAGGAAGGAAGAAATTCTTTACTGTGAGGATGGTGAGACCCTGGCCCAGGTTGCCCAGAGAAGCTGTGGGTGCCCCCTCCCTGGCAGTGCCCAAGGCCAGGTTGGCCGGGGCTTGGAGCAGCCTGGGCTGGTGGAGGTGTCCCTGCCCATGGGGGTTGGACTGGGGGGACTGTGAGGTCTCTTCCCACCCACACCATGCTGTGATTCTATGAGAACTGGACTTCCACCCAGAATTGAGTAGAATTTAGCTAGTGGTGTTATGAGATGAAAGAGCGGCCAGACTGAAGCTGACCAAGGCTAATGATGAATGCAGAAGTTCCCAAGGTTTCTCCAAGCAGTCTCAGGACAGAAGGTCCCATCTAATGCTCATTACAAGAATGCAGCAAACAAACACCAGTGGGCAGGGAAGAGCTGCAAACCAGCATGCTATGAACCGTTCTTTAAGCAATTTCCCTCCCATTTCAAAAAGCTATTTTTCACTATGGAAAAGCAAATATGACAGCGGTTAAGAGTTACTGGTTTTTGAAGGGTTTCTCATGCCCATGCAGCAATTTCAGAGAATTTTGAACACTTAAATAGCCTGTATTGAGTTCCTTTGGAAATCAGAGTGCCAAAGCCATCAAGTGGATTTTACAATGTGACCAGCAAACCCTCACGGGGCTTTCATTCATGTGCACTTGATTACAGTACTCCAACTTTATCATCGATTAAGACATTTCCAATCTTTCTAAGCTGTATGGGAGGGAGTAGAAAGTAACAAAAGGAGAACCTCTGTAGAAGTTTGCAATGGACAGGATACTTCCATCCTCCTAGTAAAATCTCTAAATTCACACCTATTATTCCTATTTAATTTCATTCAATTTGGAAAGTTGTTTGAAAGAAAAACATGGCAAAATGAAGAGCTTATTTCGACTTCCCTAATTTCTCCCAGACTTCTCTCAAAGAAAAGACAGCCTTTTGGCTTCTAGGAGTTGAGCAGCTTCAGACCTTGAGAAATTTCTCACCCAGTTCAATTCTATATCATGCTGATCCTGAAAATAACATGATCCGACCACTGAGGTCCTTCTCGAGTACTGATAGTCCCTGATGCTAGTTTGGAAATTAGTAATAGCATGGTGGTTTTTAGATCTTGGTAAAAACTGCCTTGGCAAAACAGTGAAGAATTTTACTAATGATTCAGAGGCATAGAAGGAAGTTCCCCTCAAATTCATGTAATGGTAGAGACCTCCTACGATCAACCCAACTAAGCAGACAACCAAATTGGCTGCAAAGTAGATAGAAAATAGGACCATAATCTTCCAGTTTCTGAAATGAATGATACAAAAAAATGGCAGGAATTGTTGTGCTTAATTTGCAAATCACTAAGGAAGTCACTTTATGCACATTAAAAAAATCAAAGGAAGGAAAGATATCTAGAGAACTATACAATGGGAAAAACTGTATCATTTATGCCAAAAGACAACATTTTCCTCAAGATGACTGGACATAGCTGTAGCTATGAATAAACTCGGGCTGGAGATGAGCAGAATGCTTCTGACTGTCCATGCATTAAGAGTGTGTAACAGCTTTCTAGAGGGAGTAGGAGACCAAACTGAGTTTTCCTTTATGAATTGGTGCACTTGTCATGATGGCCTGTGATGGAACAGGCCTGGAACGTAACCCGACAAACCCTTTCCAGGGCCACAAAGTGATATTTTTATGACCATCTACATCATCTGCTGCTATGCAACTTCCCTTTATCTTTTACTCCAGCTTTGAAATCCTACCTGAGAGAGCCACATAACAATTCCTTCATTAATGACTCCTGTAAGTGTTGATACAACAAGGATCAGGGCTGGGCACATAGCTGGACATACGATGCACTATTCAACATATTTATTTCTAATTAAGACTGGCTGTATCCTAAGCTAAAAAGATTATGGTTTTCTTTTTTTTTTCCTTCTTTTAAAAAAAAAATTCAAGATATCCTGCAGGAATCTTTCCAACTTCTTCTGAGTTGCACAGGCACAAGAAGGGAAGAATCTGGCTGGGCATGTTCTCTATGGGACTGATGAATGACCCTAGTCTCTTTCCAACTATTACAGGATAAATCTGTTTACACACAAAAAATTGACCTGGGCTGGTGAGGTGGGACTAGAACCAGGAAACTGCCACGTCCCAGAGGTAAAAATGCATTTGCAGCCAACAGCATTAGTAACTCAAGACCATAAACAAGCCACGCTGTCATTAATTACTCAGACAGGGGCAGCCGCAAAAGCAGTGAGAAGACCCAAAAGCCAGCTGTAAATAGTTCATCTAGCTGATTAGTTTAGAAAAAAAAAAATGAGTGGGCAGTTTCAGAGGTCAGAGCCCGTGGCACAAGTCAGTCTCAGGCCAATTTGCAACTGGACAATGGCATGAGAAACAGCTTAACTACTGTTAAAAAAAACCAACAAACCCTAAACAACTAAACCACCAAAAGCACTCAAAAACAACCACCAAAAAAAAGCTTTTCCAGCAGGGGAGTAATCACTGCAATTTCCAAGCACAGAAGGTAAGGCTCTTTGCACCAGAGGTATTTAATTAAGGACATGGAGTATTAGTTAGATCTAATGGTGCTTTCACAGGGAGGGCCCTGAAAAGACATCGCTGTTATTGGGGGCTGCATGTCCCAGCTACAGCATGAGACAGCTTCCTATACACAGGCAACAAAGATCACCCGAATACAAGGTAAAATACCAAGTAATGTGGGAATATGAGCAGTATTAAGCCACTCCATAATTAAACAAACCATGAGACACATGGGAAGGTCCACATCTATTTACCACACTCATGTGAGTCCCAAAGTGTTGTTCTTGGGTCTCTTGACCACTCTCCTGGTGGGAGATCGATCCTAGAACCAGAAATCTCAGTCTCAAATATAAAAGAAAGCAGAGAAAACGTCTTGGAGCACATGATAGTTTTTCTGCTTTGGCAAAATCTCCCCACAGAAGAGAAGATGTCCAGGCTGCACTGCAAGGGCAGGGACTAATGGACCAGAGCAGGAGCAGCAGTTGGTGACCTGATGTCTCAGAAAAAAGCTGAGATTCACGAGAAGAAGGTAGGAAATGCCCAAGCCTGGGTGAAAAAGTCAGGAGCCAAATGAGCTCAAACTGAGAAAATTTTTTGAAGTCACTGAATTAGAAACGCAGATACAGTAACAGAGACACACAGGTTAGACTCTTCTATTTATCTAGTGAAGAAGCTCAACTGATGGAAAGCGCTGTCCCTGGTGAAACAAAGATTAAAATTCCCATTTGTTTCAAAAAAACTGGGTTGTACTTTTTAGTGTCTTAGTTCAGCATGTCAGAGAGCTGTAGAAGAGCCCCGTTTCGTGACAGGCAGTTTATTCCTACTGTATCTCATTGGCAATTCACACAAATCTTCCTAATGTTAATTTATGGTCTGAAATTCAGAGACAGTTTATTTCAGTGGAAGCTATCCCAGTTTTAATAACAAGCCCAACCTGCATGAAAATCCTGTGCATGTAAACACATTGGGGAATTCAGTGCAACCTTCCAGTTTAGATACAGCGCAACTGGTTTTCCCTTTCCAGAGTGCAGTTAAAGGGCAACATACAATTTACACATCTCTCTAAACCAGTAATTTTTCAAAGGATGAAGGCCTCTGAGACAAATTAAAAATGGCAATTTAATGGTAATGAGAAAATTGCAACATCAAGTTGTTTACACAAGCGGAATTGCCAAGCCTGGTGACTGCGTTGGCCTTTGCAGTGTGCACTGTGCAAATATTGTCTCACAATTGAATGCTCTTGAGTTACTTTAGCTAATCTGAGAGCAAATATTGCAAAGACAAAGATTAGCTTAACAATTTTCCAACCACCTGCAGGAAAAGAAATCAAATTACGTGCCTATGTGCCAGCAAGAAGGATTTCTGAATGAACGCTACAGTAAATGAGGCAGAAGGAACGAGGTTAGTCCACTCCAGCAATGTCAGTGGAGATCTGAATATGATGGGGTTTTGGAGGAAAAAAACCCTTGTGAGAGTCCGAGATCAGCTACAAGGGTGGGCTGGAGGTCAGAGCACTGGTGTGGGATCCACTCCCTGACTTTCAGATGGATCCTGTGGGTATGTAGGCAATACAAGCGAACTGACACACAAACCATATCTGCTGCAAACGTGGTTTGCAAGGGGCTTGCAGTGAGTTACCAGGCAAAGACCAAAAAGTGCTTTGAAGAGGGAAAGTGCTGCCTGTGGGTTACAACTTGGTGTGTCCTACGTATAAAATTAGGCCTACAGACAGCAAACCCACAGAGTCCAAGACAAACACTGATAGTGCCATAGATACATCCACGTCTCCCCAGCCAAAGCAGAAGGGCCATTTAAGTGACTGTAACTGGACATGTTTCTTCTATTCCTCTACTACACTTTTTAAAAAATTTCATTAAGAGGTTCAAGTATATGTTGAACAACACTTCATTGTAACACCACACTATTACTCCACAGAAGAATCTATTAGCACTGAGACCATTTTAAGCAGCACCCAACTGAAAGATAATAGGTTTTGTAAGTGCTACTGCTGTGTTTTCACCTGTATATCACCTCTCTCAAACAAATAGGATTACACTAGTCCAGATACAGCTCCTTCCATCCACACACTCCCAGAACATGTTGGACCTGCGAGGGAAACTATAGGTTGCAATCCCTGTTTGGTTTTGCTGATATCTTGTGTAGAAGGAGGACATTGCTTCACTATCCCGCAAGGAAAACTCATGGCTGACTGCACCAAGTTTGGCTTCTGCTGAATCACTGCAGCAGCTTCATCAAAATGTTTTGCCTGATCATTTTCATCTGCTTAAAATGTATTTTTAAAGTAAATTCCATGTTTGAGAGGGAGAACCTGAATGGACATGAAGAAATTTCTTTGGGATATATAGCTTTTCTGTCTCCCAGGACAGGACCTGATGCAGACCAGAAGTAATGAAAGTTACTATTCTCTGAAATCTGCACCCTTGCTCCAGTGCAATGCCCTGCACAGAGGTAGGAAACTTATTAAAGTCTTCATCTATCAGAAGTCCTAAAGGAAGTTAGAGATTAACTGCCTTGGCATACTTTAGTAGTAACCACCACCCTCGGCACTTGGAGCCACAGTCTGCCATCCAGGTACAGAGCACCACCCAAAACAACCCAGCTAAATTCCCTGAAACAGGATAGTCCTGTGAGATCCTAACAACACAGTAACACAAACCAGGTGGTCAGAATCTATCCTCTGAGGATGAATTTGCATTGTGGATGTAAGTGCAGGTGTAATGCAGGTGTAAGGGTCTTGGCCAGCAGCAGAGGCACAGTCCGTTCTGTAGCTGCATCACTTTATGCTATAGGGGTGCAGGATTTGGGGCGCCTAGCAGCTGGTGAGAGCCATCCTGCTCCTGCAGATGTGGGTGCAGCAATCAGCAGTGATGGTGGCAGACCTCGGTGATGGGGACTGAACCTCTACCTGCCCAGCAGGGAGAGGGTCTCACCCTGCACAGCTGTTATTTCAGTAATGCAAGCTTTTTAATCTGCGAGCTTTCAGAGTCCACTTTCAAATGCAATGTCCTGTTTAGTTTTAGCACATCAACAACATGCTTTCTTAAGCCTATCTGTATGCATTATCTACTGCTGTAATGTATCATGTACTGAACTACAGCATCATTACAGGTAAGTGCTCAGGTTTAAATGCAAACATAATTGCATAATGCGGTACAGCCAGGAAGAATAATGCAGGAAATAGAGCCAGCTCCATCTGATAGTGCAATCTGACTGGAACGCCGGCCGTTCGGATCAAACGCACAGCCCAGATGGGGCAACCAAGAATAAAAGTGCTTTGTGGTATCTTTATTGTCATCATCAAAAACACTTATCTGCCAGAAAGGTAAAAAGGTGAAGATGGGACTTACAGAAAAGGTCACATAAGCAATAGGGTAACAGCAGGTTACGATGGCTAAGAAGATGTCATGCCTTAGTAAAAGCTAGCTTTGCACTGTCACTTCGAGCCAAATTTGACAAGTCCTAATGGGAATCTGAGCACTAAGTGGCATTCAGAAGACTGGGAACACACATGCTATTTCCCTGCAGTCAAGGGTGTTTTTGTAATTGCAGTAAATACATATAAACCCTCAGATCCTGCTGTGCAAGAAGCTGCAAAAACATAGGAGAACGTTCCTGACGCAAGACGCCTTCTAAATGAGGACGTGTCTACAGCAGATATGTACACTTTAATACATTTATTTTATACAGCTAAAATTAGAACTGACTCTCAGTGGAACAGTGCTTCCATCTATTTATTTAATTTTAAATTTTTTTCAGTAGTTTGAGCTCACAGTAGCACACGATTGGCAATTGCAGTAGGGGTGCAGTCAGCACTGCAACGTGAGGCAGAAGGCAGCTGAAGTTAATGTAGTGCACTTTGTACTGAATCACGCCTCCGCTGAAGACCAGCATCGCACATGTTATGGGACAGTACCCGCTCTTGTCATTTCAAGAGAATTCAGCCCAAACTTCATTTTAATCAGACAACAAGATGAGAGCTTAGCGTGAGAGAGAACCTCTCCACCAGCACACTGTCCTCTGAACTGAGAGGCCTTTGAGTTGGAAGCACAAACTGCTGCTGTTTTGGGCTATAAAGCCATCCCTCTGTCATGCAGGGCTGTAACAGCTCATCTTTGTTGGGAATACAGATCCCCTGAAATAATGGATACTCCATGGCTTTTACCATCTGCCCTCCCACACACACATTTGTCTGTCTTTTGGCAGGACATAACATCCAGGATCCCTTTCCTAAAGAACCCTTGCTGGCACATCTTTCCCCCTCTAATGCTAAGCACTCTAATGCTTAACGATGCAGATGGGTGCCTAGTAGCATTTTCCTAAGGCAGATGTGATTTTGGGGAGAGATGGGTTCTAGGGTACCAAAATATTACCCAAATAAGGATACACATACAGGAGACAGAAGTGTCTCAGTCCAAACCCAAAAAAGACCTGTGCACTGCTAGCTATCACCGCCTGGAGAAACTTAGCCAAAATTGTGCCCCATGGTATGTGCCCCATGGTACGTGCCTTCAAGTCCCTCAGGTACCTGTCAATCCAGCAACCACCTCTCCTAGAGCTAAAAATGAACACTGTGTTGAGGCCATGCTGGTGACCAGTGACCACAGTCCTTCCTATTTGGGAAATCTCAATTTCTGCAGCATTGTCTGGGCCATCTCAGCTTTGAAGCCACATTTTTACCTCCAGTTGTTCCATGCCCTGACTCATCCCTGTGCTGACCCCAAGCAGAGCTCCCAAAAAGGCCCTGCAGGGCAACACTGACTGTCCAGTGATGATTTCTACACCAACACAGAGGGATTCAAGACAACAAGAAGGAGCTAAGTCCCAGGAACAGGAAAACATGGACAGACAGAATTTGGGTGTCATCTCTACAATTAATATGTATTTGTTTCATACCTCTCTACCCAGATTTGCAGAGCTCAGTCTAAACTTCTAGAACCATGCTCGCTTTGCTGGTGAGCTCAGGGAAAATGTCTCCTCAGCATTGAAAGCAAAAAACTGCATCTCCCACCAAACATAGGTTAAAGAAGGAGGGGAAAAAAAAAAGGCAAAGAAATGAGAATTAGAGAGTGAAATGAAAGAGGGAGAACCATAATCCCTAAGTGGGTGAAGCTGAGCCTGACCCTTGGTCAGAATCACAGATCCAAAGATGTGTGAAAGTAGGAAAATAAATCAACAAGCAAACCAGCAATCTCTTTCCTCAATTTTATTTGAGGAAGTCAAATTTACCGAGCTTCTCACAAACTGTCTTTGGCTAAAATCACTGCTAATGAGCTCTGACATTTGAAATTTAACTGAATATGAGCTAACAGCTCCCAGCCCTGCACCACCCATGAAGTTAACTGGGAATATTTGGTTAAAGCCATAGACGGGCTTAACTGCCGCTTTATTGAGAAGACGCAGCGTTCAAGGGAAAGTGTTTATAACGTCCACTTCACCTGATGCTCCCTGCCCTGGGATGTCTGCTTTTCTTCATGGAGACCACAGAGCACTCAGTCCTCTCCGCTCCTTCCCATCACTGCTGTAATTATTTGCTAGTTTTTATGAGGTAGCCTTACGATCTCTTAATGAAGTCCTTTGCTCTGCAGCTATTCACAAGGACAGATTGGAAACGAGGGGCTTCCACTTATGAAGCTGCTAATCAGGGGAAGGTACCCAGCGTTTAGCAAGCAGTTGTTAAGTCAGTCTATCACCCAACACTCATCATGAAAACAGCTTGTTTTTACTAGCAATCACATAAAATTAACCCTTTCCTTAAAGACGGAATGAAGGCTCTCATAGATTAATTGTGGCACAGTGCTTGAACATGCTAAGCTTTCCTTCTGCTGCACCAATTGCTTTTTCAATGTTTAAGAAGCACTTTCTGAACTGAAATAGCACAGCTGACTGTACACCTGGTTCACACTGTTTAGTTTGGGAAAAACCTTGTGATAGCACCAACAGTGACAAAGCCACAAAAAACCCCCCAAATTTATAAAAAAATAACACTAAATACTAATCAAATACTAGTCATCCTTACCCTACTCCTTACTCTAAATTCTGTACAAAGTAGAGATCATTATACCAGATGATTGTTTCTGTCACTACCAGTAGCTTACTACAAAACCAAACTTTTCAGGTTTTTGTTATCATCAAGATTTAACCAGATTTTTTCGAAATGAAGCAAAACCCAGCTGTGTACCACACACACACATTCTATCCAAGACTTCTTCTCACTTCTTGGGAATTGGATGGGGAGCCTGACCCTGCACTCACAGCTCGAGGTCGGGCTGGGTACCAAATTCAGCTCCTTAGAGCTACATCCCTGTAGATGTGGTGTAATCCAGCACCCACCTCACACCAAATGCTATAAATGATGGAGGCATTACAGTGCATTCTGGTATAATCTACAACCTAGAAGAAAATACAGTAGAAAGAGAAAGAGAAGATCCTAAAAACTGGTGTTTATCCAAATGACTAAATGTTCCGGAGAACCCGGTGGCTTTGTACACATGCAGCAACTTTTTCTCCTACATGAATGTCTGTGAATAAACCACCAGCAATTAGGAGTGACTTGCATGAATATGGAGCCACCACGGCATGTGACACGTATGTAGGCTCAGCATTTTGCAAGATTAAATCCAATCAATTTTAATTTGAAAGTATGTTCAGAATTGGGAATTCATGTGTCAATCAGGGCATTATTGTGGATTTAGGTGCCTAAAATGAAACACCAAGAAAACATAAAAATCAAATACAATGGCTCTGATTATTGCTTGAGTCTCAAGGGAATCACACTCTACCTCCAGACATAGTATTTCAGTGCTTCAGACCAGGGGTTTACTCCAACATCATGGTCAAACTCAGTTCTCAGTCTTTGCCACATGATTTTGGTGGTAGTTGAACAACATGAAGACAGCACCTCCATCTCTGATTCAACCACATCAAGGGCTCCTCCAATGGACCCACTCTGACCTAGTCCATATTACTAAAATCTCCCAGCTTTCAAACCAGGGCAACCACATGCCCTGGGAAACATTTGGGAAGTGGTTGCAGGTCAGCCAATGCCTCTGCTCCACGGAAAACTCCCGTGTGAAACTGCAAGTCCACCGTATTGCTCTGTTTGGGACTGAGCAGAGGACACAGAGTCAGATGGTGACACGGAGTCCTGTGTTTGTGATGCAAGAGCTGTTTGAAAGCATTTTCAGCCCAACTCACACCTGAGGATGGACAAGACCCTTTTGTATGTTAAGCTATGCTCCAACACAGGAGAATAAGTCTGGGCTATGTGTATCTCCAAGAAGCTCAGCCGTTTTCCAATTGAATTCAAGATGGGAAGATGGAGAAAACTTCCCTCTGACTTTACCCAGAGCTCAACACTAGGTACCCCAGTCCAGACCCAGGCATTAAACACCCCTATTCCCTTCCCCCAAATGAAGAGAGTCCCACAGATGAAGAACCAGAACCACACTTTCAAACACAGACAAATCCTTCCCCCTCCAAAACTGCCTAAACGCCAAAGGAGTCAATTAGAGTCTCTGTCATAATTAAACAGGAAAGTGGCAGCAAGACTTTGTGCAAGAGCCTGGGAGCAAGTGAAGAGAAAATGTGCCCGTAGTCCCCCAGGAAGGCTTCCCTGCACTCTCCTGACCTTAATTCGAGCCTTCCCTTTGTGCAGGAAGGGAAAAATTTTCTTTCTCTTCCCTCCAGGAGCATCTCTGAAATGACAGTTTTCACTCTGAATCTGTGTTTCTTTTAAGGGTGGGAAGCAACAATAAACAGAGGGTGGGGAGAAGCAACATGGTTCTTATTAAACTGAGCCATGCTCAGTTCCGATTTCACATGGGTGTGTTTAAATGCAAGTGGAAAGGCTTCGATGTGCCATGGGTTACAGGAGATGGGCATCCCATCCTGGGGGTAACAGCCTCCCACCCTGGGGGTAACTTCCAATGTGCCTCTAGTGCACCAGTATGAGTGATAGGGAGAAGAGTGTTTGCTGAAAAGGCACATAAAATTTAGGAAGCAGTCTCTTCAGACACACTAGAAAGGTGGTAGGATTGACAAAAAAAACCCCAAGTGGCTGTTCAAAATGGGGGAAAAGAAAGTTACAGTTCAGCCCTTGATTTTTGATCCAACAGCAGGAGAGGAAAGAGTTAAGCCTCAAATCAGGAAGCAAAAAGTTAGAGTAAAAGGGGGAAAAAAAAGCACAACCGCAAGCACATCACCTAAATTTCCCCTTGCAGCCCAAGGCTGATCCCATTAAAAAAAAAAAAAGATACAGAAAAGAAAAAGAAAAACAGAAAGGAAGAGAAGCAATTTTGCTTATCCTTTTCTCACACACCTAGCAGCTACTTTCTTAAATTATTTATTTATTTGTTTACCTCCCTCTTTCAGAGCAAGGCCCTTATTTTCTCATTTAGTCCAACAGAAATTGTCCTCCCGGAATGACCTTTTTTTTTTCTTTCTTTCCCCTCTCTCCTCCTCTCCTTCCTCCTCCCCCCTCCTCCTCGCTGCCTGCAGGCCATTGCCCTCGTGCCAGTAACTAGATAACACACTCTATCAGAGATTTTTTAAAAAATCATTGCAAAGGCACTAGGGCTGATAGTGGCATCAATCCTAGCCTGACACGGGCTCGGGTCAACCATTTATCTCTTCACATTGCCTGTGGTTACTGTGCAGGCCATCTTGGTTCTCTACATCTTAACAACCTTGCAGATGGGCCCTCTCTCTACTCTGATAGCATCTGCACCCCAAGACTGGCAGTGTGCTTTGAGTTTTCGTAGATTATTAGGGGTTCACTCCACTTCCTTTCTGTGAGGCTTGCAAATCTTGGTTGGTTTCATTGCGTTCCCCATCTGCTTCTGGAAATAATTGAGGCCAAGCTAGCAGGTTAAGAAACAGAGAACGTGGAGATGTAAGGGTGGTCTTGCTGGGCTGTTAAAAGTACATATTTATGAAAAATACACGCACAATATTTTAGAATACTTTCATCTAGTTCTACTCCCGACATCCCATCCTGAGCGATGTGGTTATTTTCGGCTATTTGCACTGCCAAAGCACCCAGCAGCCCTACTAAAAGCCCAAAACACCATAATGTCAGGTTCTATCAGGATGCTCCCTAATAAACTGTAATCAAAATAAACTGTGCCCCAGCTTCTGCCAGATGTGATTGCTATGGCTAAAAAAAAAGGAATCTGGGGTTTTACAATATCTAAAAGAACACACAGGAATAAAATATCATATTTCATTATAATTCTCCTTCAAGTTGGGAAGAGGGCAGCTGTTTTACTACAAACAAATCGCGTATCAAGCTGGAATCTGCTCTGTTGCATCCCCTGCAAACTTTTCTGCACTCAGGTAAGGACGGTAAAGAGGAAATGCGGCTCTGAAGCACCATTTAGCATCCACCTCAAAAAAACAATGACACAGGACAGGCAACCATGAGCTCTTCACTCTCAAGAATGCACCCATCAAACCTCCATGCAATGTGAGGATGCACTAAATAAACAGTAAAGGAGCATCGTGCATCTACCATGCACAAAAAGCCCGCTGAACCCTCAAATCAGTCACCTCCCGTCACTTGGAACCCTCACAGATTGACAACGTGGTTGAGAGATTTGGCTTCAGTCCTGCTTTGAATAAGAAAGTAACAGCCCTTTATGTCCAGAGTGCTCAGAGACCCTTTTATGCTCCTCAGAAAGCTGCCTAGGATTTGCCACCCTTATAAAGTACCGTATAACTCCAACGGTCAAAGTTATCTCATCTCCTTCCACACCTCCAAATACTGTGGCATTCAAAGAGGTGTGAAATGGGGAAATAAGAGTACAAAAAATAGAAGAGGAAAGAAGCGATGCTAAGCTCTGCAGAGGAATCCAAGGGATTTGGAGAGCTATTCCTGGTTACGTTAAGTGGAAACTGAGTAGTAAGGATCTCTCAGATGACTGTGCATATCTCAGACACAGCCTTTGTGAGTATTTTTCCTTTCTTTAGCTGAGATGCGAACAAAGCAGTTATCCTGGTATCAGTCACTAAGCTAAGAATTCACAGATCCTCAATACTCTAAGCTACTTCTTAAATCTCAAGACCTTCCCTTAATGCCCTATTTAAAAACAAACTAAAGGCAGCCCAGCTTACCCAGGCAGAGCCATAATCCAGGATGGCATTTTTATCTAGCAAGTTATTTTTTATTAGCCTTCTCTTTCTTAATAGAGACCCCTCGAGGGTTGGGTTGGAGAGAATTCACTAGTATATACCAGCTCAGCTTCCCTCCGACTGACTTAATATACGTGGCATCTGCCCTCCGACGAACATTATATCACCCATCTGGGCCAGAGAAAGGGGGGGACTGGGAGCAAGGAAACACTGCTCAAACAGCATGCTTGCATGATGATTAGGTCTGGTCCAGTGATCCGGAATAATAATCCAAAGGCTCACTAAGCATAATGGGTTTGGAGACATCCGAGCCTGGTCTAACCTTCCCATGAGCATCCTTTACGCGTGTTATCAGCATGTTTTGCGTGTCTCATCAGTGTCACGGTGGCTGACATCTCATTACGCAGCCAAGGTGGAAGTGGACAGGTACTGAGTGAGCATTAGAACTTTTCTCTTTTATTATTTAATTCATATCTTCCCATTATCCAGTGTATCGTGAAACTGTGAACTAATTAATTCCTGTGGGATATACAATCAGTGCTGGATTTTTTTTTTCTTATTTTTTTTTCCACCCCTCTCCTTTCAGTAAGCTAAAATTGCATTATATACAGATATAAAAATAATTCTGCAGCTATTCCTTGAATAACAACAGAGCAAGTTACAAACACTAATGATGCTGAATGCAGCAGTGAGGCAGAGGCCTGCTGCTTACTTCACATGACCTAATTAAGTCATATGGGGGCAAGGACTTTAAGCACAAAGTGAGATGAGGGCCTAAATTAGTTCCTAAAGAAATCCATAAAAGCTATTATCTGTGGGATGACCGGGCACAGATCAGACCTCAGGAAAAGGCCATGTTGGTGAACTGAAACTTCACTAAGACTGCCATGCAATTTGCAGCCAGCAACTTGAAACTCCTAGAAATTTTAGAGGTCCTCTAGATTCAGAGCTGAGCCCAGCTCAGTCTGTAACCATGCCAGAAACAGCTCAGAGACCAGATTTGAGGGGACAAAACTTAAGTGATGGATATTGCGTATAGAGGTTCTCCTCCCCCTCTACTCTGCCCTGGTGAAACTGCATCTGCAATATTGTGTCCAGTTCTGGGCCATTAAGTTCAAGGAGGACAGGAACTGCTTGAAAGAGTCCAGCTCAGAGCCACAAAGATGATGGAGGGAGTGGGGCAGCTCCTTTATGAGGAGCAGTTGAGGGAGCTGGGACTCTTTATCTTGGAGCAGAGGAGTCTGAGGGGTGCCCTCATTCATGGTTATCAATTTGGAAAGGGCGAGTGTCAGGAGGAAGGAGCCAGGCTCTGCTCTGGGATGTCCAATGCCAGGACAAGGGGCAATGGTCCCAAGCTGGAGCACAGGAGGTTCAAGCTGAAGATGAGGACAAAGTTTGTCAGTGTGAGGGTTATGGAGCATGGCCCAGGCTGCCCAGAGAGGTTGTGGAGTCTCCTTGTCTGGAGATATCCAAACCCCTGGACGTGTTCCTGTGTGACCTGGTCTAGGGGATCCTGCTCTGGCAGGGGGGTTGGACTGGGTGATCTTTCCAGGTCCCTTCCAACTCCTGATATTCTGTGATTCTGTGATTGTGTCACCTTCCAGAAAGTACAGCTGCTTTCCCTGGCTGATGGTCCTGCCCAGAAAGGGTCCAACCAGAACAGGAAATTCAAGTGACTGATTCAAGGGTGCACCGTACCCAACATGAACAGGACAGCCAGCGTTTTCAAAAAACAATATTCCAACTTTTTGTGATAGCTACAGTCCAAATTTCAAGCAAAGTTTCTGACTCAAGGGTGCACCGTACCCAACATGAACAGGGCAGCCAGCATTTTCAAAAAACAATATTCCAACTTTTCATGATAGCTACAGTCCAAATTTCAAGCAAAGTTATGTTGAAATCAAAGGTGGAAGAACACTCTTCCCTGGATGATTAAGCTTAGCCATCACATACGTATCATCAAAAAATTAAGGTATGTAATGTTTCTTATTTATACGTATTTATCAGGGGAAAACAAGAGTTAAAGAAATGGTGGGAAAATGCACCTGTGAGAAGTTTATGTCTAGGTGCCGTGATTTTCTATTACTTGGAGTTTCTGTATATCTAAGAGAGTAAAGGGAGTTCAAAGGACAACTACCTCATTAACTCATTGAGAAAGAGCATTTGTGGTGTTTGCTAATCTCTTCAGATAATTTTGATGTGCTTGGTTTGCACATGTACTTGCAATTCAAACAGATGGTGAGAGAAAACCATAATAATGTATATAATATATTCTGGACGTGACCAGAAAAAGAAAGGATTGGGTCTGGCAACATATTGTTATTTAAAACCCAAGTAACATGGCTAAGGTCTGAATCCTGGATGAGTTATAATAGTCATTTAATGCAATTTTTAGTAAAGCTGACACACAAATCCACATTGTCTGAATACTGTTCTGCAGGGCCAGGCAAGAGAAAAATGAACCATATCCAGTGCAAGGCTCCTGCTGGTCAAAAAAGGCAGATCAAGCTGATGGACATGGCTCTGCCACTTGCTGCACACCAGGATCGTTATGCATGGATTTCCAGACTGCCAGGTCATGTCTGTGAGCAGTGACAGGGCTACTAAAAGCTTCATAGAAACAGACCTGGAAGAGATCACCACCTCCTTGGGTTGAGTTCCCTGCTACTGGGCATATCACATCACCTGGCCTCTCTCATACACCCCACCACGCTCCTTCCCTGGCATTCTCCCGCCAGGAGATTGCTGCAAAACCTTGTCACCTTCAGGGTCTACATTCACCTCATTTCCAACCAACCCAGTCCCAACTAGTCACATTAATCTCTTCCTTATTATTTTAAGAATTATGGACAGGTCCTATTAGGTGTCTTATAAAGAATGAATAAAAAATTACTTCACCCTAAAGCTTCTATCCCTTAGACTCAAATTCCTAGAAACAACATTTTAAGGCATTTAAAAATTATTTTTCTGCTCTAAACCGAGGTTGTTCCTCTTCCTGCCAGTGCTCCCTCCATGCTCTTGATAATACACACCTCTGTCAGCCTTTCTGCAATGCCTCTCTTTACTTCCAAAGCCATCCTGGAGCTAATCCTGCTCGATCATCATCTCTGCCCCAACCCTCCCGCACAGCCCAGATGTGCTGAGACACTGTTGAGTTATCAGCCTGCCCAGGCATTGCCCAACTGGCAGAAAACAGAACATCGAGTGGTGTAGCTATGTTGAAATGCTACGGATCATGCTCATTTTTTATGAAGTGCTTGGAGATCCTTTCACGAGAGCGCAATAGAAGTGCCAGATGTTATTATAAAGAGATGCAGTCCCATTACTTGTACACAGAGTTGTGCTGCCTGCTAATAGCACCATTATCCTAAGGCACGTGGTACTATTAATGCATTTCACTGCTTGGTGCTGAACCTGGGGACCATTATTTCCACTGGAAAGGTAAGGCCGGTTCACATGACATGATTTAAACCTCTACAGTGAAGCATGCATATGCTGCACCAGGTCGTAAATCTTAACGGGATGCTGTCAGCTAGAAAGGGACCAAAATTGAAACCATTTATCTGAACTCCCCACCCATCCACTTTTGCTCACCCAGGCCAGTTTTGGGAAGAGAGATAAAATGACTCCAAATGCCCACTGGCTTCATTAAGCAGCAGCAAATCCCAGATCTCCAAGTGCTGCTGGTTTCATCCTGCTCTCCCTGAATGAATTCTTTCATTCAGGACACTTAGGACTTCCTCAAATTTCCCCACTCCGAGCACAAAACCCATACGTAACAGGGACAAACCTCACTACTTCTTCCAATTCTTGCTGCCACCTGAGTCAGAAGATGACCTGTCACCATCTCACTACTGAGACCATGGGATCTGTGACACAGCTGAGCTGTTCAGATCACAGCCACCAGCAAGTCACAGCTCAGCTGTGCTGTAGCCCAGGCTTTAGAGGTGCCCTTATCACATTTGGGAAGGAAAATGTGAATAAAAGGAGGAGTAACAACTTGATCTGATACTTGCCTGAGCACTTCCTTTTGCTGACCTCTTGCAGTTGCCAGACAGCAGGGGTTTTGGCTTGGTTTTCACCTTAGCTAGGCATATTTCTGGTAGTGTAAGTAGCAAATAAACACTTACAGGTAAATGGTTACATATGACATTCCTTCACAGGGCAAGGACAGTGTATTAACAGAATAAAGGAAAAAATATATATTTTTTTGGGGTATTCAGCTGCAATAGTAACACATACATAAGGTAAATTTACAGAGCAATTATTCAGAGACTTTTAGTAAAAGATCTAGAGTCTGATACCAAAAACACCCCAAAATTTCTCAGCCAGGACACTGCAGCTGCTAGGGTGGTGGAATAAAGGAAATTTCGTTTCAGAGAGCAGAGTTAAAGATTACCATGGTAGCTTTAACATCAGTGCTGAACAAACAAACTTCAGTTTCTTAAGTTTCAACCGGATTAAGATGACTGCATGATAATTTGATTTATTAGACAAAAAAACCCCAGCATTTGTTTTTTATTGTAAACCAGGTGTGTAACTCTTCCCACTTGCACTGCCCTGTATGTGGTAAGTCACCACCACTTCTCAGGAGCTGCCCATTTAGGATGGTGACAAAGGGGTATTTGATGTTCATATCCAGCCCCTCTGAATTCCTCCTCACAGGAGACACAACCCAATATTCAGCTCAACACCCCCAAAAACTCTACTTCTTATGTTTGCAAGGAGCATTTTCAGACATAGAGCCTTACAATGATGTTAATTCAGAGTCATAGGTTTTTATAACGCACTCTTTGCATACACATGCCTTCTTCACATAGCACTGGGAAGACCGTCCCGTTTTAGTTCAGATACTGAAGAGGAGCAAAAAACCCCAAATATAACCAGACCTGCACAAACGCTGAATGCTAAGCCTCTGCCACAGAGCTGAAGCTATCTCATGGCTAAGATTTTTTGTTCAAGTAACAGAAAACAACACTTTCAGAACACATTTTGAATTTATATAAAAAAGAAGAATGTTAATAAAAGATACACATTGCCCAGAAAAATAAGGTAAAGCTCATTTATGTCTCATGAAATACATGATTAACCATAGTTAACCATTAATTCAGCAGCGCTGCAGTAGAGCTGCTATTCAAAGTTGGAAAGCATTTAATATTATATATTGCCGCTGCTCAGCCTAAATTGTTTTTTTTTTTTGCCCCCTTTAAATGTACACAATATTACAAATTTAATTTTAAGCTGTTTGAATCAGTCTGTAAAAAAGATTTGATTATACCTGAGTGTTCTGGCCCCAGTTTTTCCATATCTCAGTAATCTTGGCGGTAATTGGCTGATTAGCTCCCTCACACTCCATCTCTGCCTCAGTTTCCATGGTAATGTTACAGGAGCTATTATAGATGAGAACTTCATCTCTTTCCACTTTAGGGCTGAAACGAGAAGGGAGGTTAAATGGGGTGTCATCAATCTTAATGAAATGCAATTATTTTTACTCTTATTAATCATTGCAAGCCATTAGCTTGTGGCAACTCCTGGCCACCATTTGTCAAACTTTGCAAATTTCTGTAATTTTGTTTCCATTCTTTTATTGTTTATTTGTTTTTTTCCCCCCTTTATCTGCGCACTCTCAGGATGAAAATACATGCAGTAAATATCTCTCAGTGATGCCTTTCTGCTTCCCCAAACTATTACAAACAGTAGCAAATGCCATTCGAGGATCAAGGCAGGAAGATAAGTGCAGACAACAGCGAGGGAATCAGCAGTGTTAAGATCAAAGATGGACTCCTACATGGAGTAGGGTTGGTGCGTGTCTCCCCCCTCCCCATCTTACTCACACTTAGCAATAGGGAATGAATAACTTGCAACTCCCCTAGGGCAAGTGGAGAAATTGGAAAAACCACACAACTGGCTAACTGGTCCCTAATTCCAACTGTGAAAAAATGAGCTCATTTAGGGGTTCCAATTCCTGCTACCCAGCTGATTGCAATGATGCTTTGTTGCTAGCATTGGAACATTAACTTAGTAAATTAATTAAACTTACTTAACAGCCCAGACTAAGCAGATTCGATATATGTGCCAGTTATACTAACAGGCATTTGCTCCAAAGCCTCCCCTTGCATAGGGGGAAGAAGTAATAGAAAAGGTGATGGGTGAAACATTTTTTTCCCTTGGTCTTGCCCCTGACAGCTGCTGCTTTTGGTAGCATTTTGATGAGGAGAGCTATAGGATCCAACATCCCTCAATATGAGGGGAAAACTTCCCAGTTTACTTCTACAGAGTTTGGATCAGGCCAGGATAATCCAATGTCACTTTTCTTTCCTTCCCCAGCCATTGCTCCTTCTTCATCCTCTCCCCACCACCAGATACACACCTGCAACTTGTGGGAAGGCAAGCAGAAAGGATATGAGTTACAGCAACACTGCCATAGCTCAGAAAATTTACCACTTTTCTGAATAGCCAAGAAAGGACAGAGCCCATAATGTGATTTACTCAACAAAACAGAGGATCAGATAGGTGGGATCAGGATTTTCAGAGGTTTTCAGAGTCCTGAAAGCCCCATCTGACAGGATTTTCTATGGTGCCAAAGTTAGGAGCCTAAGTTCTGCCAAAATTGGAAAGTCAGCACTCAGAGTTTTGCTGGGAAGGTGATGATCAGGATGGCTTGATGAAGCTGAAGTTTTCAAACCATGCTGGATGTGACAGCTCACTGCACAAAGTGTTGCTCTGACAGTGCATTTGGGGGGTTTGGTTTTGTTGCCCTTTTTGGGGTTAAAGTGTTAAAGGAAGCAGCTACATCAGAAACTACCAAAAAAAAAAAAGCCTTCAAGTAGCTGAACCTTTTTAACAGTGAGTTTTTATTTCTATATTTAAATGAACCTTTCCCTTTGCTGTATCAATAATCGAAAGCCAGCCGTAGGGAACTGCACTTGCTTTTGATAGCAACACTTTGAGAACTGTTCTTGTCCTGCACAATAACTCAATGGACAGGGCTATCTTTCAAGACTGCATAGTACTTCTTTTTAATGCTGCAAGAAAAAGCTGCATCTTTTAAATAGCCAACAGTTTTAAAGGCAGAAGAGGTTGTTGGCTAGTTGGGCCCGGTTTCCCAGACGCTGAAGCCAATAGAAGGACTTTTGAGTTGTTGTTCACATCTTTTTACAAGACGTTAACAAGCTTTGAGTGTAGGCAAAGAGCCAATTCCTCCCTGTCTTCTAGTAACTGCATCCTGAAACCTTGCTACAGGAAAACCATTAACAAATTGAGACGCTTAAAGAAAACACAAGAAAAGAAAGGGTGACTTGTGAAAGGGAAATCAGAGAGGTATCTTGACATCAGTGGTGTTAACAGCAAGACTTGCACTTCTCCTAGGGAATATGCATTTGCCATGATATGGTCATACAATATAGGCTAAAGTACAGACTAGGTTAGGAGAAGCTTTATCCAAATCTCTGTAAAACTAGTAAGAAAAGAGTTGCAGTTAAGCAAGAAATGGTTTCATTATTTTTTGTCCGCATCCTGAGACAAATGTCTTAAATCTTGAATATTTGCACAAAACTCAAATTCATACTTATTATTGGTATTATTAGTTACTACTGTTAATTACAGCAATCAATGTGTATTATTTCAGGAATTCCCAAATTCTTTTCCAGTTTGAACATTTCAATTTTCTAACACTTTGCTACAAATTCCATTAATATTTTGGAATTCAACATTTTTCTGAACTGAAATGCCATGTGATGCAGTCAACATGCTGGAGGAAAGATATGCCATCCAGAAGGACCTTGACAGGCTGGAGAGGTGGGCCCATGCAAACCTCACGATGTTCAACAAGGCCAAGTGCAAGGTCCTGCACCAGGACAATCCCAAACACAAATACAGGCTGGATGCAGAATAAATTGAGAGCAGTGCTGAAGAGAACGACTTGGGTATGATCATTTATGAGAAACTCAACATCATTAGTCTGGAAGTTTCCCAAGTTTTAATTTCTAACTATTAAACAAGCATGAGCACAACAGGAGGAAAAGTTAATGACAATAATAAAGAAGTTGAAAGAATGGGAAAATAATAGGTAAGCAAAAGTTGATTGATTCGATTCAGAAACATCTCTCCGATAGGATTCCCTGAAGGAATAATAAATAGTGTCTCTGGGACAGTCACAATCAAATTGGACAAAACCACAGTGGAAAACAACAAGGAATTAGTCAGCAAATGGACTGTATGACTTGTCCATCCACAGGACAAGCGCAGGTGCAGACCTCCCTCCCCACTCACCCTGCTGAGACCAGGATGGAGCAGCTGCGGCAACAGAATGAGAGCAGCCCAAACCAAGAAAAGGAGCAAGAAGGGAAAAAAAAAGGTAAGAATAGACTGGTTGCAGATGCAGTTTTATCAGTAAATAGCTAAGCACCATTTTGATACCCAGGGAACAGGAAGGAAAAAAAAACTTCAAGAGATACATATTGGGGTACCCTGTTCCTCTCATGTTTGTAGGTTACCTGCTTTGGTGTGAGTAGAAGGAAAGCAGAGCTCAGCTAGAAAAGGTAAGGCTCCTTGAGCTTCTTGTTTTGAAACAAACCATTCTGGAAGCAATAGAACTGAGGAAATTCATTTTATCTCAGGATTTTTTTTCCTCACCTCCAGTCTTGTCTCTCCAAGCAAAACTGTCCTACTTACCTCCTAGGATGCTACAGAACATTACCAACACACAACGTGACTTTGGACATGCCAGTTGGCCAGCTGTACGTATCTACTGCCTGACCTGCAGCTTGCTGGCAAAGAACAGATCAGGGCAGAATTCTGCCTTCCTCTCCTTCACCTGGAAAATAACTTCTTTCTACCTGACACTGATTTTCTCAAAACTGACAAGAATTTCACAGTTCTTAAGAGGCCCACTCTCATAAAACCCAGCTCAAATTAATCAGAGCTCACAAGCTGGTGGGGTTGAAATGACAGAGAGACAGGCAGGCGCTGTACCTGTGTAAACCTTTATTTAAAATTTTCTTTAAATATTTATTTTATTTTTTTTTTCAAGCTTAAAAAAAATTGTGCAACTTGTGTCCTGCTGTCTTTGTTCAGTAAATGCCAGCTGGTTTTCTTCCCTCAACAACACAGGACATCCGGAACTCCCTCTGGTGACTCACAGCTGTGACATAAGGACCAAATAAGGATGAGGACCAAATCTCAGCAACTCCATAAAAATACTTGGAGTGTAGCATCATGCACCAGTCAGGTAGGGATTCACCATGAACAGCAAATCATGGGCAAAGCTTTGCAGTGATACTGTAATTCTCTCTTTATTTAATGTCTCTTGGAAAGTCTTGTTCATTAATTTATTCCTTAATTCAGATGTCCCTCTTACTCCTAGGAGTAAATGTTCTGCAGGTGTAAATCCCCACTGCTCCATTAAAGGCAACAGTACTAATTTATATTCCTGGGCAACTTGGCCTTGGGTTTGCAAAACCTGAGCCTTGAGTAAGTGCCTGAGCACCCTTGCTGAGTAAATACTGCACAGCCTGCTGAATTTTCTCTGCGACTTTTTACTCATGAAACTGCTTGGAGAGAGGATGGGGGTGGGGAGGAAGAGGAGAAGAAAAAAAAAAAAAGACTTCTGCTTTTCATAATGCCTAATCTTTTTCCCCATTGGCATCCACCAGATGTTGCTTTGGATCAGAAGATAAATATTAAAACCTAAGAAGGAACAAAGCAGGCTGTTTACGAGATGGATTTTCTGATGTCTCTCAAACACTTTAAAAAGATGGGAAGGAAGGAGGGGGGACTAAAGATGCTTTGATAGACACAAGGAATGAATTTCACAACCCAGCGGAGCTCTCTAGTGGTCTCAAGGCTAAATTGCTTTGTTGGCATCGACCTAAGAATTAGAAATTTGCTCCTTCAGCGTATCATTCAGCAGGTACCAATTCTGCAAGAGGTGGAATACCTTCTGGGGAATGTTGCTTGTTCGTGGTCCCACTCAGCTGTTGGAGAGATGCAGCACTAACCTGGCAAAGAGTCCAGCAAAATGCCTCTGGGGTGGGTAGATGTCCCTCCAGCGCCACTGAGGTGGGCTGTCCTCACAGACGTACAGGTATGACACAGGTCCTCTCTGGTGATAGGAACCCACTCTGACTTGAACATCACATTCAATGAAGGTGGCTCTGTGTTCTCGGCAGTCAACAGAAGAAGGGGTCAGGCCACAAAGAATGGCCAAAGATGCTGCAAAGACAAGAGTGGGGGAGAAAATAACCCAAAGCAGCCTATACATCGGTAACAATAAACAGATTTTAACAACTGACTGTTGTCACTGTGGATTCCTGATGGGCATGTCCCAGCCTCCCTTTTGATGCATCCTTTTTCAGGATGAATAAGTCTCCATGCAACTTCTTCAGCCCTTTTTGCTTTGTGTGTTAAAGATCAGGATGATCTTTGAGATCAAATGAACCCCTCCAGGAGGAAGTGATGTGTTTAAATAAGAGCATAGACATTTCTTCTGTGGAAGATAGACCATGGTTCACAAATCAGTTGTAAGGCACAAATCTTTTACCAGGCAGATGGGACAACTTCACGTCTATCACAGCTTTGAAACCCAGAAACAGGTTTATTGAAAACAAGGCCACAGCTTGGAGGGCTTCTGGGGAACTTGTGTGAACTGGGTTCACCTTGCTTTGTACCTGAGCGTGAGTGGAGACTTGTTCTGAGTTTGACTCCAAGAATGTGGTAGGAAGTGTAATGGGAGCAGCTACTTTGCTTTGAGGTTTGTTTAAGGAACAAGTGATGGGAACAGAAATTGAGTTTTCTTATTCTAAACCTACACAATAATGCTAAAAAAGAAGAAATTGTGAACTGTCACTGAACTTCAGATCAGTTGAAATGTTTGATTTTAATAATTAAAAAAAGGGAACCCTTTCAGTATTAAACCATGCCAGAGATCAAGACTGATTCTTTCAAAACCCTAAGCATTTAAAGACTTTTGGAGAAGTTTCATTAATTCTGAACTAATCAAGCAGTTGTAATGAACTCCTGAAAAGGTCTGCAGACAGTATTACACTCTCACTGTAGTCATCCAAGGGTGTTCCTCAAGTATCAGAAGAGCAATCAATAGAAATTTATGAAGAAAAGGGTTTTTCGTTTGCTTTTTAAGTTAGTTTGTTCAAATGGTATCTTGTTTCCTGGGAAGGTGACATTGTCAATGAATGTCTTAGCTCCTAAGCAATTCTGAAAATCTTTTTTGAAATTGTAAAAATATGACAATGTTATATTTTTCATGTTAAAAGATTTAGTGCTTTTTGCTTAAAAAATATTATTTCATATAGGCATTTCTGAAAAGTTTATAGCTGCTTAATGTTTAAAGTATTTTTTGAAATATTGAAACCTAGCATTTCATCTGCTCTGAACTTAAGAGTGAGAGTTCACAATTTTTCTGTATTTTTCTTCTCTGGATTTGGAATAAGGAAAAAGTTACCTGCATCATTTCTTCACACATGTTGCAATATGCTTAATCTCTCTCTTTCCTCAAATGCAGGGACTATTCTCTTGTTCAGCTCCCATTCAAACACCATCAAACACAATTCCTGCCTCAAACACCTACACATAACATGAGATAGAGAAGTAATAGACAGAAAAACCTAAAGGAGTGGTGGAAGCATGCCTATATTTTGTTTTTATTGTCCAGAAATTAGGTCTAGAGCCACCTGAGTTGTCCTATAGTTCCCACAGAAGCCTTACAGAATCATAGAATATATTGGGTTGGAAGGGACCTTTGAAGATCATCCAGTCCAATCTCCTTGATTGGTACCAGATCAGGTTGATCAGAGCCTCATCAAGCCTGACCTTGAAGATCTCCAGGGATGGGGCCTCCACCACCTCTTTGGGCAACCTGTGCCACTGATCTACCACCCTCATGGCAAAGAACTTTTTCCTAATACGCAACCTAAATCTACCCTTTTCTAGTTTAAAGCCATTACACCTCATCCTATTGCTACATGAACTTATGTCTTCCTGAAGGCCAGGATGCCATTCTGAGGACATTTTAAGTGACACTAGAGATCTACATTTTGGCGAATGAATACCATCTGAGCAGACTAAATACTACAGAGATCTTGCCTTTGCAACAACCTGCAGCAGAATGAACTCATTACAGGAATTTCTCTGAAAAAGATGGCTTATATGCTCTTTGTTCAGCCAGTGAGAGGCTGAGAACTTCTCAAAACTAGCAAGATCTAGCTTCCTCCACAGACCCACAACTTTCCTTTGGATGGAAGAATTTGTTCCTCTTTTGTAATAGGGTATAACAGCTCCTTCGGCTTTACTATTCTAGTCTAGTTAGTGACACAAATGGTTGTGATAAGCTCAGATGCAGTGATGGAGAATGTACAGCTACCTTAGATGAATAACCAACTAGAGGAATATTAGAGAACAGAATAGAAGAGAATAGACCAGAACATTTTCAGTCAGAAGGGACCTACCACAATCATCTAGCCCATCTTTCTGGCCGCTTCAGGGCTGACCAAAAGTTAAAGTATACTATTAAGGGTATTGTCCAAATGCCTCTTAAACATTGATAGGCTTGGGACATCAACCACCTTTCTTAGAAAGCCTGTTCCAGTGTTTGTTCACCCTCTGAAGGTGGGTGGCCAAAGGAAGATTAAATTCACATTCCACATTTTTAGAAAAAAACAACAGGTTGCTGAGCTAATCAAAAGAGGCTTTGGTTTTCTTTTGTGGTCTTGAAAATAACACTGCAGAGTTTTTCTAGGTGGAAAAACAGCTGAGCTCTGTTTAGGATGAATGTTAGAAATGACCCACAAGATCTCAGCTTGTGCATAGTTTCCTCAATAACTTGCTGCTGTCAAGATACTTGCTTGGTTAATGTAGATCACCAGAAGATACTTTCTGCACTGCCCTTAGAGCTCAGCAGAAGAGCAGCCTGTCACCCTTTGGACATCCCCAAAATGTAATGTGGAAACTGGGCATTTCTTACATGCTCCAATACCCTTATCTCAATGTTATCATGTCTGTAGGAACATGAGGAAATGAACATCGTGCCAACTGCCGAAATAAGTTTAAAATCAAAACCAGCCAAACAAAGGTATTCATTTATAAAATCTAAGCTAAAGATTATGGTTACAAAGGGTCATAAAGAGATCGGTGGAAGTATACCCAGGAAAACCCTGCTTAACCTATACACCCCAGAATCAAACCTAGAACTGCATTCTCCCTTTCAGGTAGAAGGAGCTCATCTCAATGCCCTACAGTTCCTCTCTGTCTGATGAAGGTACCACTCTTTGAGGAGATGTCCATTTCTCATTCCTTCCTTGGGGATCTCTGAGGTCCTCCCATTCCCCAGCTCCCAGAAGATTTAATACCTTTCTTAGTTAGAAGGAAGTCTTGGCCTTTCATCCTCTGACCGTTAAATGCAACTATCCCTTGGTATTACTTATGCTGTTATCTTCTACCACAACAGGAACATAAACTATCAACTAAAGATTGCAAGAGACTTAGTATGTCCTAAAAGGATAGTCTGTCCATTCTGGGACATACTACTACTCCCTGTTTAAATTGGTTAGTGCTCAAACCTAAGAATGAAGCTTCTTTATGCTTTAAGTTAAAGATAAAACCTGATGATCACATGTAATACAATCCTTTTACTGAGAGGAACGCATTCATCCTGTTATGGCTCCTCTTTTGAGAACAGACACGATGGCAGCCAAAGATCTGCATGTTGGCAATGTGTTAAGGACCGACCGCCCTCAGTCCCGTCTTTGAGGAATAGTCCGGCTTAGGCCAGGATCCTGGGATGCTCAGCACAGGGCTTTGTTCTGGGTCACTGTTTAATAACAACTGCCAGACATGTGATGAGGCTAAAACCTACAGGAGTTCCGAGGGCAGCTGCAGATTGATTGAACTACTGCCCGAGGAGTCCCGGTGCCAAACCACACATCTCCGGGTATCCACTGCTCACAAAACGGACCACAGAGCATAAAATTAACATGTGCTTAGCAGGAAAGAAAAAGGTTAAAAAAAAAATAATAAAAGGAAAAGGAGAGTAAAAAGGAGACCTGTTAAGGTCATCAGGTCCAACCTCTACCTATGAAGAATTGCTCCCTGGGAGACATTCATTTCACACAGCTGGGTTTCAGAAGTCCCAAGAGACAACTTCGCAAGCATCTATTCCACAGCCTGATAGATCTTACTGTCAGATCATTCCTGCCATGTAATCAATATGCTGCTTTTTTTTTTTCTTATTCCTTAATTTCATTTCTGGATTTGGAGGACAGAAAGGACCATTTAGATCCTTTAGTTAGATCTCCACAATAAACATTAGAGGCCTTTGCTTCTACTCAGGTTTCAATTGCCACAACACATCATCTTCATATCTTCTGCATTTACTCATACAAATCCCCTCATTTCCCTGGCTGTCATCCCCCTTGGTCCTAGCTCAGTGCACCTCCTTTGTACACCTGCACTGTTGTAGCCAGAACTCATTTCTCTCTCTCCTCTTGCTCCCTACAGAGAGATCCACCAAGCCATGCCTCTCTTCTTTTTAAACCAGCCTCAGTTCTTTTCTAGCCTTAAATCTAAATCCTCTTTCCTAAACATCCACTTTTACCAATGTAATCTGGCCAACCGTGGGTCCAGGAATTGCTAACAAAGATCCCAGGTGCTGTTAACATCAGATTCCTAAAGGCAGACCTGTTATTCAACATGACCAGGCAAATCAGGCTCCATCCTTGATGGATCTACAGATCAGTTCACCTCCTTTTAAAGGTGCCTTCATTACTCTCACCCCAGTGCCAAATATTCAATCTCAGGTACTGGTTTATTGCAAAATTTACCTATGGTACTTATCCTAATGTCACCTAAAAGGAATATTCAGTTATTTTCTCATCTACCTCAAGCTTCCTGCCAGTCTTCCCATCTTTCATAAGAGCACAGTTCAATCCCACAGACATTAACCATGTCTTCTGTAAAGTTAACCTGAGCTAAACAGAATCCACTGCTGTATTCAGACTCATCAACAGCACCACAATGACATAAGGCAAGAAGAAAAGGGGAGAGCTCCTGGGATCGACCCAGTTACCTTTTTACCAGACCTTTAAAGACTTGTGAGTTCATTTTTTCATGGTTTTGGTTTTTTCCCCCCCCTCCTTTTGGTTTTCTTTTTCCTTGAAGGGAGTGTGATTTTAGTAGTTTTATTTATTTTTCTTAAGCTCTAAGGGTGAAACTCAAATTTAAGCCCTGTTCTGATTTAGTTTTTCTGCAGCTTGCAACAAACAACAGTTTTCAAAGTGTCTGGGCTTGCATTCCTATTCCTCATGCTCTGGATTGAGCACAGTTTCAGTATTCTTGTCTGCCTGGCTCTTATCAATGATCAAACCAAAACCTTGCTGTAACCCTGCTTAACACCCACTCCTAAGGAAGATCCCGTGGGGCAGGATTATGGATGGACCCCGCTGAGACCGGCAGTTCCTTGTGTCTTAGAAAACTAGCTGTTAAATGGGAAAGAAGTCACATTTCCTACCTGCAGAGCCTTGCCCTATGGATTCAATCACAAGCTAGATGGACCGGTTGGGCATTCCCACGTGAACATCTCTAATCTTAAGCAAGCCAGACACAACACGACCTAGTGTTGAAACCCCAGGGCAGCGAGCTGCCACCTGACATCCCGCAGTGCCAGAGGGGAGGTGTTTCTGCTTCACAGAGTGCCATAAAAGAAGAAACGCAGCTTGAACTCTTCACTTCTCATCACTCGGTCCATGAGAAACGCCTGGAAATGTCAGACAAGCATCCAACCTGGCTGCACCAGCCTCTGCACTGAAGAGGCCCTGGGGCACCACAGATCTATCCCTCTCATCTCCTTCACGGCTCATGGTCCTGCATCCCTGAAGTCACTTTGTCACCTCTCCCACATGGACGAGGCTGTGAAAGAAAGGTCTGAGCTCTGGATGTGCAAGTGCCAAGTGGCAAACTTCCCAGGGCAAACAGCAGCACGTAAACCACGAGGTGAGAGTGGACTAACTGCACTTTGTAAGTCTACTCATGCCTTAAATCTTGGGAGTGTGCAATCTCCTAAATATTAAGGGAAAGCCATCCGAAAGCATCTTGCTCTATGTACAGATTCACCAGTGCTACAAGTAGACGTGCAAAAGCTGAATATGCCTGTCTCAAGGAGTACAAATGGGAAACAATCACAGATGTAAGCACTGTGAAGGATATTTTTTTTTAATAAGCATCCAACAAAAACCCAAACATTTTCTTGCAAATACTTCATTAACAGAGAAATATTTTTGCAACTTGATTGCTGAGATTTGCAAGGCTACACACTGCAAAATACACGACACGGGAGAAAAGGGTTGTCTTATAACTGGCCTGGAAGCAATAGCGCCTGTGTCCCTTTGGTCGGTGAGGCAAAGCATCCTTTGCATCCTCTCGTCAACCACGCTGGCAGCAAGCAGCATTCACTTGGTGACATCTAGTGTCAGGAATCAGCATCGTGGTGCTGCCTGTGAGACCGTTTTCCCCAGGCTCCCTCTGCCGCCTACCACTCAGTGAATTTCGAGCACAGTTATTAATGTTTTCAGTGTTTCGATCAATTTGATCATATTTTATTCTGCTAGTCTTGCTGCAATAACCAGACTTCCCTGGTCTGTGCTCTGATTTTTTTTTTCAGCACTACAGCATCATGCCCTTTTTTCTAGTTTAAAAATAATAATAAGACTATACCTGGATCTTGTCTAAAACAAAGAAAATCGAATCCTTATGACCTCCTGTTGTCTCCTTTTGAGTGCTTGCGGTTGGGTTTTGAAGTACTTTTTTATTTCTCCTCTCCATTTCTCTTAGTATTAGTCATGGATAATAATCATAGAATCATTTGGTTGGAAAAGACTTAAGATCATTGGGTCCAACCATAACCTGTCCACTATTAAACCAAGTCTCTAAGTACCTCATCTACCTATCTTTTAAATACCTCCAGGGATCGTGACTCCACCCCTTCCCTGGGCAGCCTGTTGAGGAGAGGAACCATTCAAAATGATGATGAACAAATTAGAATTTCAGAATAAGTGAAGCTGAAGAGAAAATTTAGATGCCTGAGGCATCTAAAGGCATCTTAGCTGGCTGAGGTCATTGCCGAACCACTCTCCATCATCTTTGCCAAGTCTTGGGAAACGGGAGAGGTGCCAAAAGAATGTCATCTGCATGATGGCTCTTTGGATAGCCATAGTATAGTAAATATTTCTGTAGATCTAAGGTTGCTCTCCTAGCATCAGAGCTGTGAAGGGCCTGAAGTGTGACGCTATCAAGTTTCGCAATACCACAACACCAAGGTAGACACTCTGTGTTTAGTATTTGAGGAATAATACACGATCCCAGGGCGAGAATTAAAAGTCTTAAATCCTACCTGTTACAAATATTAGGAATCCAAATCTGTGCTGCCATCAGGGGAGGAAGGACGTATGTTTTGCCCCAGCAAATGCCTGTTTGTAAGAGTTTCCTCCAAAACTGGGTCAGGATTATCTCTCTCTCAGAGAGCTGGAGACCATTACATCATTCCCTGATGTGCTGCATCTCTCCAGTTAAGAAGGATGCTCTTGTTGTGCAATGACCCTTTCTTCCTCTCTAACTCAAATTCTCATCTCCAGCTACCCAAAGGTATGAACTGAACATAGTCAATCATTCATTCATCCTCCCAGTCATTCACCCCCTTCCTCCCACCCTCAACCCCATTGCAGCTGCCCCACCATGCAGCAAAAACACAAAATGTGTGAGGCCACAGAAAAAAAAGACATTTAAGGGAGCTCAACTCACTAAGCCAGTCATGACAGCCGAGGGGCATGTGGGTTCCCAACCCTACAGCCCTAGTTCACATTTTATGTGAGACAGATTTCCCAATGGATAGTTGCCACAAACTGTCACTGTGCACATCTCATACATACCTACAAAACATATGTGGCAGCTCTGGCCGCAGGCATATGGTGGATCTAGTCCAAAGTCCATGCCCATTGACACAAAACCTACCCCCGACAGCAATTGTCTTTGGACTGAGCTCATAAAACAGAGGTCAATGCTATGTTAAGTCCTCTCCTTTATCCGGGGCTGCTGCTGCCCTCTGTTATCCAGAGATTAAGACACACTGGGACCCCTCGCTTTTGGGTCAATATAGGTTTCTAGGGGATATTTTGAACACAATGCCAAGTTTTGTGTCTTAGCTGACCGTGTAACCGTGGGGCGAGGCAGCTCAGGTCAGTCGTCATCATGTTGCCCAACAGTTGACAGTGGGTGCCACAGACTGTGACCGAAGTCTTCCCTGGGGAAAACCCAGTTCCATGCAGGAAAACGGCTCCTCCATTCAAGCCACCTTGGAAAAGGACATAAAAAGGGATTTAAGACAGAGCCTGACAGTCAGCTGTCAATAAGGGTATTTTTCTTAATTCATAATTTTTGCTTTCATGGCAAAAAAACCTAGTCACTGCAGTCTCTCACACTGCACTCCTTGGAGGAGCTACAACAAGCCTTCATGACTTACCCCAGTTGTGATGCACAGCCGTCACCATCAGCTGAGAGATGAATGTCAGGTTGGAGGAAGCCCAGCCTCTGGGGATATCCAGGCCCAGCACAGGGTATTTGCCAACAGGGAGCAGAGGAGCTGAGCACTGCAAAGTAGAGCCAGTGATGGTGACACCACTACAGGCAAAGTCTCCAACAAATACGTAGATGGTGTCCCTCTCTGTTACCCGTGATACGGTCATCGTTAAAAGGACATCAGTTGCAACAAGCAAAAGGAAAGCTGGGGTAAACTCCTTGGTGTAACTTATTCTTCCAAGGTAGTAGGAGATGCCATCAACTTTTAGAGTCAAAGTCCTTGTCCCGTGACCTGGAGGCACCGTGCATTGGATAGCTACACAGGTGACACTGAGAATGAGACAAGGGTGATAGTCAACAAGAACAGAAGTCATCCTCTTTCCTTTCAGTG
Organism: Mesitornis unicolor; assembly: GCF_000695765.1. NCBI lineage: Eukaryota > Metazoa > Chordata > Aves > Mesitornithiformes > Mesitornithidae > Mesitornis > Mesitornis unicolor. The sequence goes on from NW_010171263.1 coordinate 54,902, forward strand.
CTGAGCCTGCTAAGGTCAGCAGGCCTCCACCATTGGTACTGAAGTTTCGTGGGTAAAACTGGTACACCTGAGGCAGGACGGTGAGAACACTGGATGCTCTTCTGAAGCAAGCTTGCCCACTTTTCCTGTTGGATACTGAAATGTTGTGCTCCCCTGGAGCAATGCAGTCTGTCTGGCACTTGATGTTGGTCTCATTCCAAAAAGTTACCTTGCAGACAGTCTGGTTATTCACCAGTACCATGGGGCTGTCACTTGGCCATGTCAACCTCTGTCCTCTCATCATCACATAGGTGAACGTCCTATTGGTTTCCCAGGTCACCAAATCTACAAGGGGTGTCCACTGCTCGTCAAGGTGGAGTGTACAGTTTCCAAGGCAGACACTACTGATCCCATTGACAGTCACTGTGATATTAAGAGCCCAAGATGCCTCAGGCAACCACTGGTAATGCAAAGGATGGACCTCTGGAAGGACCATACAAATAATGGCACCGTTGCTAGAGTTCTGGATCTCACAGGAATAATTACCCTCAAGTTTGACCTGTACCAAATTTCTCCTGGATTTTAAAGCAATACCAGATATAGTGAGTAACATCCCACCACAGATTGATCCTTGTGATGGGAATATGGAGGTTATCCGTGGAGTTATTGTAATGGCCTGCAGCCTTGCTCTCACACGAGCATATCCTAACTGCCTCTGGAAAACCTGGATGGGAAAAGTCCCAGGTTCCAGGCTGTTCAGTGGCAAAGAACACTGATAAAACATTGCAGACTTGTTGCCATGTTGGAACTCAAGTTCACATTCACTGTGACCAAGCTTAGCCATAGATCCAGTGATGTTTATGCCTTGAATGATCAAGAGCAGGCTGCTGTCTGTGATTTCTGTTTCAACAACATTAACCAGGGGAGTCAAAGCTCTTTGGTAATGAAAGATAGCAGTCCTTTTTGCAAAAAGAGTATGTTGAAGTGACCTACTGCTGATGACTACATTTACTCCGACAGAGATGTCTTGTGAATCTTCATTAGACAAATTAGCAGCTGGTGGGGTCAGGCACCAAACTGTTTCTTCTGTCAAGTGAGTAACCATACAGGCTTGCCTGTTCATTGAAACAGAAACCAGGGCAGGATTTTGGCCAAAGCCCATCCCAGAGATTGTGATCAGTGTTCCACCTAGGAGTAAAACAAAACAAGGGAGGAGAACATTATATGCATAAAGGAATAAATGAGCATCAGTGAACAATCATAAACCATGATAAAGCTGATAAGCATGGCAGACAGTCTTAGCCAGGTCTAGTAAAAGAAGAAATGTAGTTTCTTTTTGGAACAAGACACCTAACAGTCATGTATCAGGATAATCCTATGTGAACAAGAGGCTAAAATATCACATAGCCAGGGATCATCATGGCTGCAAGTGACAGTAGAAAGCCACCACAGAACTGGAGGAAAATGTTGTGAAAGGACCCTTAAGAGTAAACAGAGACTCATCTCTTCAGGGAATGGGACTGTCTATGCAGGCAGGTGGGGATGGTAGAGATGATTTGGTCCTGCTGCATACCTTGCCACCAAGAGTAGGTGCTAATCATCTAGAATAAGCATGAATCCTGATATCTTGGTTTATATACTACTGTAGAGCAGCAGTATTGGCACTGTCTCCTTGTATGATGAGAAATAAGAGCAGCACTGAAGGAGCAGTTTGGATTTTAGGATGTGGTAAGGACAAAGATGGAAAACCTCCAGCATTCCCAGCCTAATCCCATGCTTCCAAATCCAGAGCTGCTGCTCAAAGCCAGATGAAGCCTCTCACTATTTCCCTTCAGTTTGCAGTACTGACACTCACAGTGTCCTGCACCGCTTCACCTTCTTTATCCATTAAGCCCATGCCCTTCCTTTTCCTATGATCTGGATGAAAAATAAGTTGGTTTATAATGGAGCTCCTTTGGACTGAGCTCAAATCCTTAATCCAGATGACCACACCAGTGTTGGATATAACAAAAGACCAGAGATAAGGAGGGGAAAGGACTGGTCCTTTTTGCAGAGATATGATGCTAAATCAGCTTAAGCCATTCATAAAACTACAGCCAAAGAGTTAATCAGCTCTTATTTAAATTTCAATTTACACTTAAATATGAAAACAATGGTGTAATACTTTTTTGTATATAGCTTGATCTTCAAAACTGATAGCCTTGCTATCCAGGCTCTATGCACATTCTCATCTTTCAAGGCTTTGGCACTTCACAAACTATTGAACTAATCACGTACCACAAAGCCTCTGAGTTTTTGTATCTTTAAATGTGTTGTAAGCCTGGGAGAGCAATCTGGGGAGGACCTGAGGTTGCATCACAAGAATTTCTCTGTCTTCTATAAAAGCATTTCTAAAGGCTCATGTAAAATTCACTATAGGGATTCAACTCTCCCTCACCGCCAGCCAAATGACAAAATAAATCAACCACCCCAAACCTGCTTTTCAAGATTTAAAGCAAAACTTTTCTTTTTAATTCAGTGATGTTTTGCTCTGAAACACACTTAAATTATTTCCAATATTTAAAAGCTTGGAATGGGATTAATAAATATTTCACTTGTGATTAAAATTAACATTGAAAAAGCTTTGTCTTTTCAACTTAACAAAAAATGAACACCTCCTTTGGGATCGCTTGAAATTATTGCTTGCTTCAAACCACAATTGTACCCTGCTTTCCACCTAACTTTCACATAGAAAGCCTTGAAAGATGGAGCCATAATGACCGAAAGAAACAGCACAGTTGAGTTAGGTGTGGGCATGCTTTGCTTTCCCAATGGGAACGTGCAAGGATACATGAGCAAACACTTTGGGAAATCAAATTCAGACCACAGGGACCCCTGAGCCAGCCAACCAGATTGAGGGATGCTGACGACAATCCCACATTTCTAGACTGCTGCTGTCTGCCAGTTGATGTCTGTTATAACAAAGGGTCACAGATTTAAAACACCCTCATTTAAAATGATGTGAAATGGGATGCCCTCTCCATTCCTGTAGGAAAACTGTGCCCTTGATCCCTTTAACCTCTAGAAGTGGCTGTAGATGTACCGACGCTGTTTACCCTGAAAAGATCCACAGCACGGCTCTATGCTGAAGATCTCTGAGAGGTACTGGATAAATGGCTCAACCCTGCAAAACACAAGCAACAAAGGAAGGGGGTTTTGGAGGGTTGGAGTTTTTATTATTTTTCTCTCCTGCTGTAGCACTATGCTCTCTTATAACTCCTTCAAGGTTGGAAGGTCAAAAACCCACCTGGCACATCCTCTTTGTTCAACGCCACAGTGACAAGACCACCCCACACCCAAAATTTTTCTGTGTGATTTGAGCTACTTTTATTATGAACATGCTCAAGTGGCAGCCTGTGGGCCAAGTTCAGTCCATGAGACAGAACTGAATGACCCATCAAAAGCAACAAGAATAAGGGGATTTCTGCCAAACAGATCCCACTGTATCAGTGCTCACAGACAGGAGATGCAAGTGCACCAAACAGACATCCCAGCTGTCTTCCCTCCTTATGTCCTCCCAGCAGACAGCAGAGGTAACTCCAGCAAGAGGAAACCCAGACATCACCTCCTGAAGCCCACTCAGGTAAGGATGTAGCTCTGCTTCTATGCCACCTACATCTGTTTTTGCTCCTCATCACCCTCCTTTCAAAAACACCCCCTGCCCTAAAACACATGTTAGAGAAGTAGACCCTCCCAAGCCTGCAATCCAGCCCATCAGAGATCAGAGTTGTCTCCTGAGATGACCCATTTCCCTCCACTCTCTGTCCCTGGAGACTAAGCAATGGTGCTGCTAACAGACTCCAGTATCAGATGGAATGAATCCCTGCGTGTCATCCCACCCACAACAATCTTTCTCCTTCTGGAGTTTATTAATGCAATGAGCAGCTTATGGTGGTTTGTGAGCAACAGAAGCAGCTCTCTTCTCCCTTATACCATTGCTTCAGGATAATTCCTAGCAGTTGCCATGGATGAGAGCTGTGTGGCTGAGGAGCAAAATTGTACTGCTTGGGAGTGTATTGTTGCATCCCAGTTTCAGGTCAGTTTTCCCCCACATTTTAATTCATTTATACTACATTTAATCTAGGCATGAACTTGAAGTGTCACCTTAGAAGATGGAAATAGCATCATTTAAAAATTCTCCAAACAAAGCATTTCTTTTTTTCAAACTAGCTTTTGTTTTTCTCATGAAAAGTGTTTTTTTTCCTTCTGCTGTTTTCCTACAGCAGGATTTATCTGCATTTGACCTGAATCTGTGAATACCTTTGATTGCCTGAATATGCATTTTTCATCAAATCAACTGTTTTTATCTAAAATGTTTCTCTCCTGCCTCCTACTGATCCAAGGGGAGTTAATTGACTAGCATTAGCAGTTTGCTGACTTGGGTTCCACAGATCAATAAATGCCTTGATAATTATTCATAATTTTATACCACACTGCAGATTTCACTGTTAGGTACAGAATTTGTGAAAACTCTTACCTTCCTTTTCAGATTAACCCTAAAATACCAAACAGGACAGAGAATGACATTTATATCCTAAGTACGTGTATCCACACACCTGTTTGAAGCAACAGCAATGCCATTGATGATGACAGAAACATTGTACAATCCCGCAGCCAAGGCTGGAAGCGTCACTTTAACACCATGGTCCATCTGTGACTGGATATGTGCCCATGATCCCCCAATTCGGACCTTGATATCTGAACCTTGGTAGCTGGCAAACTGGGATATTCCAATCTGAAGCTCCTGACCCCCTGCAGAGAGAAGAATGGATGAAACTCTTTGTGTTTCTGGCAGCAGTTATTTAGGCACACATAACCATTGCTGGAGTAAGAGCATGGATTCCTATTACTCCAGAGCAGGTCCAGTCATGTCCATCAGCCAAAACAAAATTGAAGACCGCAATGGTCCTGTAACCTACTCATCCCTTGGCTTCCTTGATCACCAGCCTCCAGGGTTGTCTTGAGATGTCAGCATTGTCAACTTCGTTATGATCATCTATGACCACTCTTAGATTGCTGGTACACACTCAGCATAGGATCCATCCTCCCTTTCCATAAATGTCTAACCCATAAATATCTGCAGCTAATAAAAGCCAAATCCACTCTTAGGAGCTGAAGGGTTCTGGGATTTTCCCTAAATCCCTGATCCAAACCACACTTTACAGCTCTACAGAGCTATATTTAACAGGAGCTTCACACACCTAAATGATTATTTCCTTGGTTACCTAAAGTCAGATGAACATACATGCTCAAAGCACCTTGTTTTCAGGAAACATGGTTTTGACTCCCACTTAAGATTTATCATGAGCCAAATTATATTCAGACAATGGAGAATACTTTCCTTTATTTGTGCACACTGTAGCAGTAGAAAAGGACTAGGACAGTGGGGAAGGGAATTTCATAACCTAACTTCCTCCTGAAATAGCTTTAAATATTAGGGTGGTATGCATCAGTCCAAATAAAGACATTTTCACTGAGTTTGCTGTATCTGTAGTCAATGGAGAGAATAAGAGCCTTTATGGCATGATTCATCTTATTGTATGGAAGAAACTCAGAAGAGCTCTGGTGAATCCCACCACAGAACTGTGTATTTCTCTTCACTGACTATGCAAGACCTCTAAGCAACAAGCACAGACACATATTCAAGAAAAAGGTGTTAATAACTCTTTACCACCTGACCAGCCCAAAACACTTGTGTACCCACAGAGTTGCTCCATAACAGCTGGTGAAGATC
>NW_010171264.1:0-6120 GCF_000695765.1 Mesitornis unicolor
GTGCCCCCAGCGCTGTGGCTGAACTGGGCTGTGGTTCTCGCCCAGTGCCACCGGGGGGCAGCAGCGCCCCATAGGAGCTCCAGGGTGGCCCCGGGTGGTCCTGGGTGCCAGAGGGCTGTGGGACCTCCAGGGTGGTCCTGGGTGCAGGGGCTGGGGACACTTCCCACCTTTGCTGGCTCTGTCAGGGTGCCATGTCGGTGGTACCCGTGCCAGGGTGATGCTGTTGCCATTGACAGCTCCCGAGCAATTGGCCCCCAGCACCTGAGTGTCCCTCCTAATTTCACATCCACCCATATCACACCCATACTCAACATCACACTGAAATTTAGGAAAGGTAGAAAGGAGGACCCTGGGAACCACCGACCTGTTGGCCTCACCTCTGTGCCTGGGGAGGTCATGGAGCAGATCCTCCTGGAAGCTCTGATAAGGCACATGGAGGACAGGGAGGTGAATCGAGACAGCCAGCATGGCTTTACTTGGGGAAAGTCCTGCCTGACCAACCCTGTAGCTTTCTACTTTGGGGTAACTGCATCAGTGGACAAGGGAAGAGCAATGGATGTCATCTATCTGGACTTCAGCAAGGCCTTTGACATGGTCCCCCACAACATCCTTCTCTCCAAGTTGGAAAGGTATGGATTTGATGGGTGGATCACTCGGTGGATAAGGAATTGGTTGGATGGTCGCATCCAGAGGGTGGTGGTCAATGGTTCGATGTTCAGGTGGGTGACAAGTGCTGTCAGGGGTCTGTACTGGGACCAGTGCTGTTTAATATCTTCATCAATGATACAGACAGTGGGATCAAGGGCACTCTCAGCAAGTTCGCTGATGATATCAAGCAGAGAGACCTGGACAAACTGGAGAGGTGGGGCCATGTGAACCTCGTGAGGTTCAACAAGGCCAAGTGCAGGGTCCTGCACCTTGGTTGGCACAATCCTCATTATCAGTACAGACTGGGGGATGATGTGATAGAGAGCAGCCCTGCAGAAAAGGACCTAGGGGTACTGGTGGATGAAAGGCTGGACATGAGCCAACAAAGTGCACTCACAGCCCAGAAACCAACCACATCCTGGGCTGCATCCCCAGCAGTGTGGCCAGCAAGGTGAGAGGTGATTCTGCCCCTCTGCTCTGCTCTGGTCAGACCCCACCTGCAGTGCTGTGTCCAGTGCTGGAGTCCCCAACACAAAAAGGCCATGGAGCTGCTGGAGCGGGACCAGAGGAGGCCACAAAGCTGATCAAGAGCTGGAGCAGCTCTGCTATGGGGACAGCTGAGAGAGTTGGGGTTGTTCAGCCTGGAAAAGAGAAGGTCAGGGGGACCTCAGAGCACCTTCCAGTATCTGAAGGGCTACAGGAAAGCTGGGGAGGGACTTTTTACAAGGGCATAGAGTGATAGGACAAGGGGTGATGGTTTTAAACTAGAAAAGGGCAGATTTAGGTTGGATATGAGGAAAAAGCTCTTCCCCATGAGGTGGTCGATCACTGCACAGGTTGCCCAGAGAGGTGGTGCAGGCCCCATCCCTGGAGATATTCAAGGCCAGGCTTGATGGGCTGTGAGCAACCTGATCTGGTACCAATGTCCCTGCTGACTGCAGGGTTGGACTGGCTGAGCTGTAAAGGTCCCTTCTAACTCAACACATTCTGTGATTCTGTGATTTGGGGACAGCCATGGGGTGGGTGGGAGAGGCTTCTTGCACCACGGCCGTACTCTCCACTGCTTTACACTGCAAAGAGCCGAGTTCAAGGCCCTGGTGTGGAAGCAGACCCAGATATCTGTAGGGCTTTTTCTCCCCTTCACCCTACAGATGGAAAAACTCTCCTGCCCCACTTCCAACCTCTTTCCCCTGGGCATCAAAATAGTCGTGGGCTCCCAGGGATGAAGGCAAAAGGCAAAGTCAGGGAGTGGTTTTCAGAGAGTGCCAGGATTCCAGAAACTGCATCTTCACTGGTGAGGTCTGTGAGCTGCCCTGACTTAAGCTGAGTGCTCATAGAAGTACCCCTGTGGTGCTGCTGGGCTGAGTTGCCCAGTGCTCAGAGAAGCTGCAGGCTCTGTCTCTTTGCTCTATTGCCACTCTCCCACTGACAGAATTCACCTGTTTCTCACCTGCTGTACTACGTGCTTTAGCCTGTGGTCCAGCTCCAGTGGTTTGTGACAATGCAGTAAAGACATTTAATGGGAGGCCATGCCCTCACACTGCGGGCATTACTCCAGCCTGCTCAAGCCCCTCATGGTTCTGGGATCTTGTGTAACCCTGGTCAGGACTGAGGGGACTGCCTGAACACCCAGCTCTGAGCCTGCCCTCGGTGTTGTGGCAGTGTGAGAGCTACAGAAATGCTTCCTGCAGGCGGTGATTCAGGGTCCCAAGGCTGCCTCCCTGCCTGGTCCAGGGGGCTCTGGTCAGTTGCTGTGCCCTGAATTGCCTGAGCTTGCTGAGCACACGGAGGCAGATGCAGGGTTTTGCATACTGAGAAGATAAGGAGGGCTTTTTTCAGCTCTGAAAGCTGTTTATTCTTTGCAGCATGCTGACGCCAGAACGGAAAGTGCCTTTTCCTGAAACTGGCTATTTATAAAGAGCCTGCTGTGCCGAGCCTTCTCTTGCAAGGGGGCAGGGACTCTTACAGCTTTTCTTTTGCTGCCTTGAACTCACCCAGAGGCCCCTCAGTCAGAAGCGAGCAGAGCAGATCTTGCTGACCATCTGCTGGGGGCAGGCTACAGCACCCACAGCTTTTAATAGCCCTTTGGAGTTACCAAACTCCAGCGAGTATCTAATTCAGCCCTAAACACTTCAGCTGTGCAGTCGGTGCTGTTCACAGCCCTGGATTGTTGCAGAGGTTTTGCAGGAGAAATTCGTCATTTGTGGCAGTTGTGCCTTTAACGCTTGAAACTGCTGTTCTTTTCCAAAGGATGTGATCCTTGGAGTGTACAGAAAGGCAGAAACCAGCAGCAGTTTTAGCTCACTGCATGCATGCACTTGAGGTGGGATTTCTCTGCTTCAAGATGTCTAAAATGTAGCCTCCAAGACTTAGCTGGCTTTCCATCCCTTGTCAAAGGAAAGAAATAGGCACCGTCAAATCTCATCTCCATGAGCATTTTACCTACTTTAACTGTGTGGGGATGCTGGGCACTTCCTACCTCCCCCGTCTTGCTCCAGCTGCCCAGCGGCTCTGTGGGCAGTGCTGAGCTCCTCTTCCTCCAGGACCCTACGATCCTCTTTTGAACCCCACCAGGATCTCTGAGAAAGTCAGGACTAGGTTTTGTTATTAAAACTACTGCTTCTTCCCTGATGGAGCTGCTCCCCCTTTGCAAACAAGGTTTGCTCTTGACACTACTCACAGTACAGCACCTCAGCATCACCCAGATTTTCCCACCTGTAGTGTGTGTGGCACCAGTGTGCCTAGCAAAACCACACACAGGGGTTCAGCTGAGGATGAAAGAACTAAATAAAACCCCCTGTCCCCTCCTGATGGTTGTCTTGGTGCTGTCAGAGAGAGGAAGAGGCGAACAGAGGAATCAGGAGAGTACGCAGTGTCCAGCCATGCAGGGAGAGCCATATTTTGGAGTGGCTCTGCACACCAAACGCAGTTGAAGCAGTGAAGATGGACGTGTTATAAGGGGGCTGAAGCAGGAATCCACTCAAGGACATGTTTTCTTTATAATTGGAGCCAACTTAGTAATTGGAGCCAAAGCAGCCTGGCACACTGATACGTCCTGCTACATTTTGAAGGACTGCAGATAGACTAGGAGACACTGGTTAATATGGGAAATTAAGGAATTAATAAATTTAAAATGCAAGAACATTACGAATGCCTCTTCAGATCCGCCAGGGACCACCAGAGACCACCGGAAGACCCCTTGTAGACCCCTTGTAGCCAAGCACAGTTGATTAAAGAATGATTAAGCAAATATTTAAATGCATTATAATTATATTTAAATTGCAACCAATCATTTTAACTTAGACTGCGAAATCCTGAAACTTTTGTGTATAAATATGCTAAGAAAAGCGACCATAGTCATGTGAGCTTGGAGGGAATAAAGAATGCCCCTTGCACCCGACGTCGAATAAAGAATGCCTGCTTCTTAATGCTACATTGGTGTTAAGAGGTTTTTTTCTATTCCAAATTTCAGTGACAGATGCATGGCTCAGAGCCAATCGAGTGGGAGAAGATCAGAAAACTGTTGAATTGAGGTCTCTTCACCCCTGGGTATTTCAGTGGTCATGAGCAGGTCATGGACTTTTGTAGCAGGCTGAACTTGCAGAATTCCCTGGAAATGTGAGCTCGGGATATTTCTGGCAAAACTGGAAAGGAAATAAATCTTCCTTCCAGAGGGTGCAGGATGCAGCACAGCCCCCTGCACACTGAAAGGTTCCAGTGCTTCTGAGCTGCACATGTACAACTGACAGCAGGACTTGGCTGACTTGTCAAAACTTTTCTCAACTTACTATAATGCCCTGCAATCAACTGTCTTCTGTATTTACAGTTGAAACAGGAAAAGCAGGACTTGGTCCATACCTTGGTGTAGCAATTATGAAGCAACCTAACGGCAGAGTGTAACCAGCATCTGAAAATCGTGAGTGTTGTAATGTGCCATAAACAGCTCCATGTCCCAGAGGAGACCCGCAGCATTCAAATACTGCGGAGAGGTGGGCCGTAGAGTGACCTCCTGTGCTTGCTACTCAGCAGTGTTCTATCAAAGACTCGAGGTGCAGATTCTCCCCTCTTCCCCGCTCCTTCAGGGCAAAGGCTGAATGGGGAATCAGGCTGGGATCAGATGCTTGCTAAAGCAGTCACTTGCAAAGCTTTTACTGTGGGCTTAGTCCTTTGTCTCTGGAATATTGCTGGGATTTGGCAAAGAGCTGCTTTCCCTAATCCCCATTCATGCAGGCACATGTGGAAGCCCTTGGGAATCCCTGCTGCACTGGGGGCTTGGGAAAAAAGGGCTGTACCCTGCAAGTCCTCCAGGGCAGTGACCTCAGGAGACCCCAGCCTGGCTCTGGGGAGCGATGTGCAGCCCCTCTGCTTTGATCTTGACTGTGGTGTCCTTCCCCAGGATCTGGAGACCTGAGAATACACAATGCTGCTACCCAAAGAGAAATGAAACCGAGTCAGCCAGCAAAAACCAGCACTTTTGGAGCCTGTATCCACATGCTGAGCCCTGGGCTGGCTCCTCTGGATCCACAGGGACCTGCAAATGAGTCGTGGGCGGCTATAGCTACGCTCCCCTGCCCTTGTGGCCTTGCTTCTCTGTGCCAAGGCTGGTGGGGATGGGGCATAAGGAAAGCACTCCAATGTGCCCCCGGTCCTGGGTAGCATGGGGGTACCCTCAATGATGCATCAGAGATGTGTGTCAGCTCTCCCCCATGCCGCGCATGGACACTGCTCTTTACTGAGTATTGCTTCCTATGCAGGGAGCCCATGTTTTGCAAAGAGACAAAGCTGCCCTTTTGTGATCCCAAATTTCATGTGGTACGTCATTAATAACAAGGAGGTGAATTGTTACCTATTTCTCACACATTTTTTGCAAGGCAGACCTGTTGCCTGGTTCTTTGCCCTGCTGCTGGTGTTAAACCCAGCCACGGTGGCTCACAGAGGCAGCCAGGAGGAGGAAGAGGAAGGAGCAGGCTGCTGTTTGAATGTGGTGTACCTCAGGCCTGAGGTGTGTCTGAGTACAGGAAATTCCTCACCCATGGCACCTCCATTGACAGCAGAGGCCAGGAAAGGAGGAGAAAAGGCCATGGTGAGCCCCAGCTGCTGGGTGTGTGTAACTGCGGCTGGAGGAGGATGCTCCTGGTACACCCCATCTAAGATCTGAGACCTTTGGCTGCCTCTGGCGTCCTCACCCCTACCCAGTGCCATGGCAGTGCTGTGTAGGTCACACCAGACCTCACAGTCCAATGCTCCAGGCAGCTATCTATTTTAATCTAAATAAGCAAGAAGGAGGTCCAGAAACACTCTGGCCAGATTCTGCCATTTCCTGGACAGCCCCAAGCCCTCCCTTCTGAAGATTTGGCTTTTATGGAGGAAGCCAAGAGAGCCTCCAGCATCCTTTGCTACAGCCACAGGTCTCTCATCTCTCTGGTCTACCAGTGCTTAGCACGTGTAGGATAGGGCTGGGACCACCGCTCT
>NW_010171264.1:6210-7351 GCF_000695765.1 Mesitornis unicolor
AGCAGGTATCACAGTTTTCATGTGCATTTGGTGCTGGTGCCTGTTCACAAAGCTGGGTTTATTTTTAGGGGGGATTAAATTTAGGGGATTTCTTGTGCCTCAGCCATGTCTACAAACCCCCTGATTTCTGAGCAGGTGATTGTCTTGTGTGCTAGTGGAGGAATCTGGATTATTCTCAAATGCACATGTACAAAACCAGTCGGTTTCTTTCTTTCCAAAGAAACAAAATTATATTTCATTATTTCATTGCAAGAAATTTTCCAGTTTCCTTAGCAGAGAACTGGATCTGTTCATTCATTTATACTTTGCTCCCTTGTTCACGTTGGTATGTTGTCCTCGTGGTTTCATTTTTGCTATCTTATTGGGAAAGCTGTGTAATCAAGAAACAAACTAGGAAATTTAGGATGGAAAATGCTGTTTGAAATTGCTAATATTTGGACATTTGGTGTTGCAATGGATTTGCTGTATAAGTCTAGTAAAGACTTGTGCATGGCAAATGCAACTTGGATTCAGTATATAAGCCTCTCTCAAAGAGGGTTATATACTGGAAGAGAAATTTAATCACACAGAACAAAAAAAAGCTTTCTTTTGTAACACACACTTGGTGTCTCAATAGTCTTCCCTGAAAGAAAACATCTTCCATGAAGTTTTTGAGGTAAATTCTAGCAGATAATTATAAGATCTGTAATACTTTTACTCCAGGTTCCCACTCAAAACTTTTTATCCATGTTAGAATTATATCTGCAGACGTGACAGACTGCAGATGTACCTTAAATCACACCTGAAAAGCAGCACTGCTGATGCCTGAACAGTACCAGAGGTACTGGTCTCTGACAATCCTGCTGAGAAAATACAAACAAATGAGTTTATTTCAGAGCTTACCAAATTCCCTTTCAGACCTACCTCCTTCCCCTGAAGAAATCCAAGTAAGACTTGACCTGATGTCTGCAACATCCTGTAGCTCTGGGAATGCTCTTATTTCTTACAGGTGATCTCTTATCATCTACTGATGGATGGATCTGCAATCGTGTGGTATTAGCTATGTGGAGAGCAGCTGTGTGCATTACAATTATCTTTGTCCAATGCCTTGTTTTGAATTTTCAGTAGAATTTACCTTCAAACAAACAGACTTTTTCCCTAC
>NW_010171264.1:7382-16605 GCF_000695765.1 Mesitornis unicolor
TTTTTGACTGCTGGTCTGAACGTAGGGACACTCTGGTGCTCTGGAACCAGAGGAGCACCAGCAGCGGGACTGGGAGCGTCAACACTGCCCATTGCCTGGGCTTCAGCCCTGCGCCCTCTCCTCAGGTGCAGGGAGGTACCATGGTAAAGCTCAGTTTTAAGCATGCATTGGAGAACATGCATGATGGGTCAGAAAGCAAGCTCTGCTCGCAGTGGGAAGGATCTTACCTGGTCTAGTGTATTCTAGAAGAGACAGACATTACAAATTAAGATAGGAAAGGAGTTACTGCAGCAAGTAACGTCTTAGTAGCAATGTCTATGGATGGAGGTGGGAATGTGCTGTAGGCCATTGCGCTGGGCCAGCTTTAGCTCCCTTGGTTCCTCTTGTTGGCTTGCAAAGCTCAGTGTGATCTGGTCTGGAACCTCACCATGACACAAAACTGCTGCTCAGCAAAGTTGGTTACAGATAAAGATACGGGACTTGCAAACTGATCCTAAATAACTTGCAGAGGGAAAGCCAGGCTGTATTCAGTGTGTTTCAGCTGCCATGGCTCTCTGACAAGTGGCCCAAAGTTTGTGTGGCTTCACTTCTCTTACACTGCAGACATCGCAGCATCAGGAGCAAGACAGAGAGCACCTCTTGGCTCCTCACTGGGAGCTCCTGCATCAGGGATGGAGCATGTGGGGATGTGGGAGCAGAAACCTCCTATCCTCCATTCTAACCTCAGCACAAAGCAGGAGACCGCTGATGTTCTGTGGTGCATGGACTACGTGGCTAAAGCAGGATGTGTCAAAAGAGGACTTCTGGAGCTGCCAAGGGACTCAGGAACTGGTTTTGATCTATGCCTTGGAAGAGGTCATTGACTCTCCTTTTCAGGCAGGTAACACCATGCATCTTGGAGATGTTCTCACCAGCAGGTGCTGGTGACCTGAGGATCCAGAAGAGATGTTTCTGGCATCTGTGTAACCAGGCTTTACTCTACTTTCTACTGTAAGCAATAAAGGCATGTGGTATGTGGGAGGCCCTGTTTGGTCCCCTTGGGGAGAGTCTGCAATCCCACACCAAGCCCAAGCGATTCTGCCCTGCTGTGGCATCTGTGAGGCTCTTCATCATGTTTGTCATTGGCTTCTTTTACCCAAATTGCTCTTTTTCCTTGACAGTGCAGTGAGGCAATGCTGTTGTCAGGGAGCCTGTGCTAACAGGCGGTGATCAAGTGCCTCAGTGCTGTCCAAACACAGCACGTGATGGCATTGGAGGTGCTGAGGTAAGGCTTTGCTTGGAAAGCATCAGCCCCCCAGCTGATACCTGCCTTTGCCTTTTGCCATACACCCTGGGATGAGAGCTGGGACATGAGGAGGGGTTCATGTGAGACAGGACTGGAGATGGCATGCAGAGCATTGCACCAAGCCCTACTGCCATTGCAGTGCTGGAGTTTGTGCAAGGGGTGTCCTTAGCAGCCAGCTCGTCCTTTGAGGCAGGTGCTGTGCTCTGGTTTGGAACTGCACAGGATGACATCAGGCACAGCCATAGTTTTATTTTTATAAGACGTCAGGATTTAACTAGGAGCATTTACAGTGTGGCTGGAGGAGAAAACCAAATCTGAGACAGTTCTCTTGTGGCCAAGAATACAAAAGCTATTTGACTATTTCTTAGTAACAGTATTTTGGAGTTTGAGGATGAGGTAAATTGTAGAATTCCCTTTCTTCCTCACCCCTTTAGTAGTCCAGAGGACTCACAAGCAAAGTCAAGATGTCTCAAAAGCAAACTGTATCTCATCCTGGCTGTCTTCAGTAGGAACAAGTTGGTCCCAGAAATGTGCCGCAGAGAAGCAGAACAAAGCTTACTCCTGCTGTTTTGTGATCAAGAAAACTCCAACAGGTTTTTCTAAAGGCTTTAGGGGAGGGGGATGCAGAAACTGTGAGCTCCCAAGATGAAGAGGCCTGACAGCATGGAGAAAAGGAGTAGATGGGACTCCTCACTTCAAACCTCTGAGGCAAATGCAAACTGACACAGGGTTTAAAAGAATGACAAAGAAACAGAGCCCTAAAACTAAAATGCAATCTAGCCTAGAGCTCAGGAGAGTGCCACAGGTGTGGCTGCTTGTCCCTTGGACACGTCATTTGATGGATGCCATCCAGGATGTCACAGGTCCCTGTCTCCCGAGGCTGATGTGGCCAGAGCACAGGGAGGAAGGTTCCTGATGGGAGGCTCAGGGAGGAAATGGTGTTGTACCACCTCATGAGCACCAAAGTCTCATGGCAGGATGGCATCTGTGCCCGTTGGCAGCTGTTGTGTGAATGGGGGAAAGGCTCCACTGAGGATGCCCCTGGGAAGTGGCTGAGCTGGTGGGAGAACCAAGGGATGGGGCTGGGGTGCAGTTTTTAGGAACCTGGGTATTTGGTCACCTAGGCCAAGAGAGCTGATAGGAGAAAGAACCCTGCCAGGACATGCAAAGATAGCTACAAATATGGTACTGTCCTTTGGGAGAGATATCTGGAGTCTCTGTAGACAAATCTCCGAAAACATTAGGTCAGTGCTTGTGCCAGCCAGCAACCAACCTGGAAATGGAGAAATTAGGAAAGAAATGAGTGCAGTGCAGCACAGAAACAAGGGTCTGGAGAAATCCCATCCTCTGAAGTTTTCATAATCTGACTAGACAAGGCCCTGAGCAGCCTGCCCTACCTTTGAATGCAGTCAGGCTTGGACTAAGTGACCTCCGAAGGTCCCTTCCAGTCTAAATCCTTCTGTGGTTCTGTGATGAACATTTGAAATACAGAACAGCCAGACCTAATTATAGCATTGGAGAAATCCACGACACATCTACAGCTTACACAAGTGCTGTTCCCTCCCCCATCCCATAAACCTAGAGACAGGACAGAAAAAGGCAATCATGACAACCTGCAACACCAAGCGATTCTTGAATGGGGAGAGCCTCAGGAGGGAACACTACAGGAGCTCTAAAATCATTATTGGTGTGGAGAAGGTGACCAGGAAATTACTGGGAATTAGGGGACGCCGAACTATGTGAGCGGGTGGCAGGTTTAAAATGAAGAGGAGCTTACAGAGCTTAAGCTTCTTATGAAGAGCTTGATTACGTCTTCACAACTCTCTTGTGGATTTCCTTGGCACACGATATTGCTGAAGGAAAAATGTACCTATGAATTAAAATGCAATTGCAGGTATCAGGTGGGTAGTTCATGTCTGGGTATTTAACAGTAAAAACATAACCTGTGACTCAGAACTCCTTGGACCACTACTTTCTGAAAGCTGTGAAGGAGCACTGGGAGAAGGACCATGCACAATCACTTGATTTCTCAAATTTCCTCCCTGATTACCCAAACCCACGGAGCAGACAGAGCTAGACGGCTTTTGGCTTTACTTTCTCTGCAAATTCTCACTTGATGTTCTTGATTCCTTTGGCTGCAAACAGGACTTTGGTGGTTTTTGGCAGTGTTACTCTGGTTCATGCCCAGATTTCCAGCGCGTACTTGTGCAGATGGGTACCCCCTGGCTTGGTCAGACCCAGGGTCCCAGGGGGGCATAGCACTGCCTCGGCCCATGGCTCACAGCAGTGCCGGGGGCAGAGGGGATGCTGGCACACTCACTGTGGTCCTTCCCAGGTTCACCCTCCAGCAATGAGTGATCTGTGGCTCAAAGGCTTCCTGAATCCAGCACGTCCCGACTCAAAAATGGGATCTTTTTATTAGGGTGGATTTTTTTCCCCATGTGTTTTGTCTGTCTGCTCTTTGAAACTATGCATCTCAGTGCCTATCACTTCCTGCAGCATAAGAGATATCCTGGGTCAGTCCAAAAGACCCGACAGTTTCATATCCTGCCTTCAACACTGTCCTAAGTAGATGCCTTCAGCAGAACACAGGCACAAGGCAAGCACGCATGAAACTGCATGAAACCGCATGCTTGGTCAGTTTTCCAGCCCTTAACGCTGTTGCTTTTGCAACCTCTTAAGACAGCCAGCCTCTTACAGATCCTTCATGGATTTCTCTTCCAGGAACTTGTCTGGCCATCCCTTAAACCCTCAGCAACCCCACATATCCGTAACATCTTGTGGAGTGGAGTCCCACAGCTCAACTTTTCATTGCACAAGAGCCCACCTCCTTTAATTTGCTTCAGACCTGCAGCTTGGCAGTCTCCTTTGGTGCCTTATTGCTTGCATGGGAAGAAGAGTGAACAACAGCATCCCTTCTCAGGCACTTTCTGAAGAGTTGTGGATAGTGGAGCCTCAGACAGAGCTTGCCCCACCACTTTGGTGATCCTGGTGGCCCTTCTCTGAACCTTCCCAATTTCCAGCCCATCCTCTCTGAGCCAGGAAGGTGGTGGGACAAGGACAGCACACAATGTCCGAGTTGGAAGAGAACCACGTGGACATACAGCAACAGCCTCTGTTATGCTCTTGGCAGTTCATAACAGTCAGCTGGCTTTTTGGACGTACTTTTGTGAGACTTCACATACCCCCACAAGTGTTCATGTACTTCCCACACTGTCAAAGAGAGCCTCACTGAGCTGCACGCATGCAGAGATCCCTCTGTTCACCCAGGTTGGAACCTGGCCCCTGACACTTGGGTTTGCAGAGATCTACAGACACCTTCCATTACACCTGGAGAAAATAATTCCCTGGCCACCTTCCCTTTCCGCTTGTTTTATAAACCTATTACCCAGCCTTCTTCCTCACTGAGGAACAGACCTCCCAGTCTATTTTGTGACTTCTCTGAGAAATATTATTCTGCTTCAGTTGTTTCCTCTTTCTCTACAGTTTCTCTTATTTTACATTATCATTTTTCTGATGACCAGACCAGAATTTTGGACAATTTGCTAGCGTGGGCAGTGCATGGGATGCAGCTGAATTGTGTAGTGATACTGTAGGGCATTCATTGTTTGATTCTGCTTTCTATTCCTCTCCTAATGATTTCCAACCTTCCCTTTGCTTGTCTGGCTCCTCCTGAACAGCAAGCTGAGATTTTTCACAGGAACATTCATTGCAATGCTAAGACCTTTCCTGAGTGGCTGCAGCCAGTTTAGAGGTAAACATTGTGTGAAGAAAGATCAATCCTACTCATACAATTTCATATTTATCACTCATTGCTCATCTTATTGCCCCATCACTCACTATTAGCAGATCCTTTACGAGCTCTCTGCACTGGACTTTCATCTTCACCATTCTGAATCACCGAGCATTATCAGTGAACTTCATCACCTTGAGAGGACAGGGATGTAGAGAAACGCTGGGTCTTTCTGTACTTTCACATTCTCCCAGAGGCTGCCTCAAGACCTGGTCTTCACAAGAACAGCTACAAAATCTGCTTGCAGTATAACAGAGATCCAGCCTAGGGGAGGGGACAGGTTGTGGCCCAGCCATCCCCTCTAGAGCAGGCAGTGAGGTGGGAGCCTTCCTTCCCTAACACAGAGGACAGAAAAGCTGCTTCCCAGCAGTTGTGAACACGAACTCTCCACATGCGTTCATTTATGTCCTCAAAGCTCCTAAACTGATGGGTGCTGTCATTCTGCAACCATTTGCAGTGCCCTGCGGTGCCTGTCAGCCCCCTACAGACACCCATGCTCTGCAGCATCACCCCACTGCCCTCCTGCCCATTGCTGGATGAAGAGGTTGGTGTCAGCCAGACGGGAAAAGCTGATTTCAGCCCTGCCATATCTTTGGTGGTCTTTGTTGACTTCAAGAAAGTTGTGTGCAGCCCCAGGACTCCCTCTTGTGCCACCCCACACCTCTGCTCACTGTGTGGTGGCTGTGACCCTGCCTGGGGACCCGGACACTGTGAAGCTGAGTGGAAAGGGAGACCGAGAGCTCTGCACGCTGCAGCTCACGCTGCTGTAGCAGCTCCTGTGTGCCTAACACAAGGCACGCAAAGCAGGCAGCACAGAGAGGGGTGATCCAACCCGCACCTAAACCAGGAGGACATTAGAAAGGAGATGAGGACTGGACTCATCCAGGCTAACCTAGCCAGAAGCAAAAGGCTTGTAGCAGTTGTGGTTTTGGCCTGGGTTATCTAAGAAAGCATAGCAGCTGACCAAAATTAACAGTATCTTTTCAGGAGATGAAGAGGTAACACACCTGAGGAGTTAATTCCTACTCTGAAGTTCATATGAAAGCTGACATTGAAATAATCTCAACTGAGCCTGCTAGGACAGACTCCCAGGAAAATCCTGACTGGGACCCCCAATCAATCCATATCTCTGAGAACATCAGCTCCCCAGCTCCGGCTCAAACCAACAGCCTCATTCCTGGGACACTGCACAGCCTTCCAAGAGGATGTACGGACACGATTCCCTGTCCAGTTGGCATCAAATGCCAAGTGTGTCTTACAGAGAAACGTGTTTCTGTTCCTGGGAAACCTCAAATTGCTCAAGTTGACAATCCTGCATCTGTGGGCTGGACACAGCTCCCCACGTGTAGCTGGGACATTGTAGGCCACAATGACGTATCACACAGCCTGCTCCCCCCACAAACACAACAGCCAGCCTAGAATGTGCCTGTTGATGTTGGGGTTTAGCTACTTTAAGAAATAAATCCAGTTGCCAACTCCTCACTGCTTCCCTACAATCTGCTGACCAAGCCACTGCTATTCTGCAGATGTACAGAGAAAGCAAAACTCTCCAGGTCTCAAACAGCCCATTGCCGTAGTGCTGGCCACCCAAGCAGGGCTCTCTCAACTGCAACATAAGCCCTGTCATTTACTTTTTTTACCACCTCTCCAGATTGCGCAGGCATAATCACCAAAAAGACAGGACAGGACTCAACACTTGCTCTTGAGTTGTGCAAGAACAACACAGGCAATCCAAACTGTGGTCAAAGTTATCCAGACACTCCAGTGCCAGCATCCACAGCCCCAGTGATACAGGGCAGGAAAGGGACTCAATATTCCTAAACTCTGCAAAAGAGCTGGCTGGGAATGCTTTAAAAAAAAAGAAAAAACCAAGCTCTGGAAGAGTAGATCAAAGGTTGTCTTGATTTTTAGAGCCTTCATGGTACAGAAAACTGCAGCATAGAGTTCCTCGCAGGGCTGCAATCGAGCTGAGAGAAGTGCAAGGCTCAGCCTGCAGCAGGGCTGCGAGGAACCAATGCTGCCAGGGCAGCACCATCCACATCGGGAGTTTTCCCCTCGGTACAGAGAAGGAGCATCTCACCCTCCCAGCCACACTTTGAGGATTGACTTAGTCCAAGCGCTAAACTAGAAACACAACCCTTACGGCATTGGTGTCAGTAGTGTCTGGATCCACAGTCCACCATAACAAACACTTCCCGACACCGCACTGCACCTGGGCTAGAGACAGGCACTGAACAAATGCAGACGGGAGATGGTTCAGCTTTTATTTGCAAATTCATCTGTACATTCTCGCTGGCTGCTGAGTGGCAGCCGCCAGAGCCGGCAGCAGCAGGGGGCAGCAGCACCCAGGAGTTAACGAGAGCTTTCCACAGCGCCTGGAAACAAGAGGCCGCAGAGGAAACAAAACCCCGCCGGCTTCTACATTTAACCTCTTCTGAGTAAGGGAATTAGAAATCGAGTCATCTTTATCACATTCAGAAAGGTGTTGGATTTACAGTCCTATTCGTTCGGCACCAAGATCTCGGGTTGAAGTGACCATCTGCAGAGCAGCTTGAAAACCACCCCAGGCTTTCTTTTTGTGAAGCCAGCATCTTAAAGCTGCAGTACTCTCCATGCATCCTTCCCAGCAGTCCCAAAGCCAAACAACAAAAGAAGCCCTTCCAAATAAATAATCATAGGAAAATAAATAAGATTAGATCTGGAATATACAGTTACATGGTCTTTATTTGGTTTCAGAGGTGGAAAAAAAGTGGAGCTAGACTGCAGCTTTAAGCCTTATGCCTGAATCAACCTCAAACACTTTGTGAATTTTACAGTTGATTCGCTGTACAGGTCGGAGATCCCAAGTTCCACAGAGATGAACAGTTAGGCACATACGCACACCATTCCCCAAGGCATTCTTTATTTTGCTCAGCCAGTTAAAAAAAAAGCCCGCTGGAGGGGAAGTGCCCCCTTTCCGAGCTGAACAGACAAGACTGAAGATCTATTCACTGCCACAGTAAAAAGTCCCAACAGATATCTAACCCCACCCACGTCTGCAAGGGGAAACTGGTTCAAACCATGCACCAGGGAGACCATCCTCTCTCAGGAGATCCTTTAACTTCACTGGCACCACAGAACCCTTGAGCAAATCTAGCTACCAGGAGGGCTGCCAGCTGCCCATCGCTTCCTGCACTCAAAGCCTAGTTGTGGAAAGTCATAAGTCCATTATTTCTACTTAAGCCAGAAATCCTGTTAATGCCATTTAGAGGCAGCTCTACAGCAAGAGCTCTTGATCTGCTGTTTGGGGTACACATGCCTTCTCTAGAAACTCCCAATTGAAAAAAAACACAGGAGAGAAAAGCAATCCATTGCAAGCCAGTGTCCGACGATTGTCTCTTTGGGGAGGTCAGGAGTCCAGGACAGGGCATGGCAGGGGAAGGGAGGAGGACGGCAGATGGAGAAGGAAGTTAGAAACAAACTCAAAACCACCAAGACACAAGGAGGAGCTCAAAGCCCCTCAACAGCTGATGGCACTGGGTTGCTGTTTGCTAACAAAGTCTGAAATGAAGTCGAACTCGTTCTGTCCCAAGAATAGCTCTGGCAGCTCCTGAATCCGGTCCAATCCCAGTTCCAGGACAAGGGATGTCAAGACCTCCTCATCTATGAGATCCGTGTCCATAACGTTCAAGGTCAGTGCTGGTGAGGGCATATGCTGCATGCCTGGGTGCTGGCTTGGCCCCACTCTGTACTGCTGGGCACCAGCCCCCATGGGCCCGTTGCTCATACCCAGCGGGTGGCCCTGGTACTGGGTGTTGAGTTTTTGTAGGTGCATGCTAGCCATTAGCTGCTGGGTGCCCACCGGCGCCATGTACTGCTGCTGCTGACTCGGACCATTGAACATCATCGCGTTCTGCATCTGGTGGTGGCCCATCTGTCCGCTGAGGTTGGGTCTCGGCCTCATAGCACCATCCATACCAAGGGCATCATCTGACCGGTGGCCGGCAGCGTCCTCAGCACATGCTGCCCGTGCTGCGGGGGTCCCTGCAGCCCGCTCACCCCCATGCGGTAGCTCTGCAGCCCGGTGCCACCGTGGCTCATGGACATCATCATGTGCTCAGCCATGGCTCCAGGCCCCTGCAAGGCGACACACGGCTCAGGGCAGG
>NW_010171265.1:0-428 GCF_000695765.1 Mesitornis unicolor
TAGGAAAAAAAAAAGAAGTGCTGCAGAAGGGAGAATTCTGAGGCCGAGAAGTGAAATTCTCCTCTGGAAAATGGCATGGGGGAAACCTTGGTTTTGAGGTGTCTCCCTGAGTAGCTGCAGGTACAAAGGTATCAAATGAGAAGGTATCCTGGCCAGCTCATTTAGAGTTCTTGTCTCTTCTGTCTCGTGAAGTACTCAGGTTTTCTGAAAAAGGAACCAGAAGTCTGCCTAGATAAGTTTAAATGGGATGTTATTTTCTAAAGAATATTGTCTCCTTTTTTTTTCTCTTTGTTTTACAGGACAGCGATATACTTGCTTGCCATAATTACTGGCACTGGGCTCTATACTTTATTGAAAAGGTAGGAGATATTTTCAGATAGGTGTTCTGTGGTCCAGATAGGTCATTCGTCTAATGCTATTTAGAAAGC
>NW_010171266.1:0-1585 GCF_000695765.1 Mesitornis unicolor
ATGGCCCCAGATGTCACCCAGTGTCACCCACATACCCACCCCCACCTCCCCCAGACACCCTGACCCCATCCCCGTGTCCCCAACCCTCTTGTGTCGCTGTCCCCGTCCCCAGGCCCGTGACGTGTTCGAGGAGGCGGTGCAGACGGTGATGACGGTTCGGGATTTCACCACCGTCTTCGACCGCTACGCCCAGTTCGAGGAGAGCCTCATCGCCGCCAAGATGGAGACCAGCGCCGAGATGGGGCGCGACGAGGACGGTGAGGGGCCTGCCTCAGTTTTCCCAAAAAACGGGGTCCTCGGGGGTGTCCTGCCTCAGTTTCCCCCAAAAATGGGGACATGGGGATGCCCTGGCTCAGTTTCCCCCTAAAAATGGGGACTTTGGGGGTGCCCTGCTTCAGTCTCCCTCTGAAAATGGGAAGTTTAGGGCTGCCTTGCTCTAGTTTCCCCCAGAATTTGGGACTTTGGCAGTGCCCTGCCTCAGTTTCCCCCCAAAATGGGGACATGGGGGTGCCCTGCCTCAGTTTCCCCTCAAAATTTGGGTATTTGGGGTGCCGTGCCTCAGTTTTCCCACAAAATTTGGGGAGTTTGGCAGTGCCCTGCCTCAGTTTCTCCCAAAAATTTGGGACTTTGGGGTTGTCCTGCCTCAGTTTCCCCCACAAATGGGGACATGGGGGTGCCCTGCCTCAGTTTAGTCTAAAAAATGGGGACTTTGGGGTTGCCTTGCCTCAATTTCCCTTCAAAATGTGGGTATTTGGGGTTGCTCTGCCTCAGTTTCCCCCAAAATTTGGGTCTTTGGGGGTGCCCTGCCTCAGTTTCCCCTCAAAATTTGGGGAGTTCAGCAGTGATGCCCTGTCTCAGTTTCCCCCCAATAGTTGGGAGTTTAGGGCTGCCTTGCCTCAGTTTCCCCCAAAATTTGGGTCTTTGGGGGTGCCCTGCCTCAGTTTCCCCTCAAAATTTGGGGAGTTCAGCAGTGCCTTGCCTCAGTTTCCCCCAAAATTTGAGTCTTTGGGGTTGCCCTGCCTCAGTTTCCCCAAAAATTTGGGTCTTAGGGAGTGCCCTGCCACAGTTTCCCCCTAAAAATGGGGCCCTCGGGGGTGCCCTGGCTCAGTTTCCCTCCAGAAATGGGAAGTTTGGGGTGGTCTGCCTTAGTTTCCCTATAAAGTTTGGGACTTTGGGGGTGCCCTGCCTCAGTTTCCCCCCCAAAATGGGTTTGTGGTGTCCCCTGACCCTGTGATGTCCCCAAATGTCCCCTGACCCTGGGGTGTCCCTATGTCCCCCAATGACCCCTGACCCCCAGTGACCTCGGATGACCCCAGACCCCGGTGTCCCCAAATGTCCCCAGAGGAGGTGGAGCTGGAGCTGTGCCTGGTGACCCCAATGTCCCTGTGTCCCCCAATGACCCCTGACCCCTCTGACCCCTGGGTGACCTCCGATGACCCTGGTGTCCCCAAATGTCCCCAGAGGAGGTGGAGCTGGAGCTGCGCCTGGCGCGTTTCGAGGCGCTGATGTCGCGGCGGCCGCTGCTGCTCAACAGCGTCCTCCTGCGGCAGAACCCCCACAACGTCCACGAGTGGCACAAGCGCGT
>NW_010171266.1:1672-2083 GCF_000695765.1 Mesitornis unicolor
GGCACTGGGGGACACTGGGAGCAGCGAGGATATCGGGGGCTTGTGGGAACATGGGGGGCATTGGGGACAATGGGGGACACTGGGGGCATTGGGGATATTGGGGACATTGGGGGCATGGGGGACAATGGGTGCATTGGGGGACATTTGGGGCATTGGGGGACATTGGGAGGGATTGGGGACATTGACATTGGGGACAATGGGGGGTCGTGGGGACATAGGGAACAAGGAGGCTATTGGGGACATTGGGGACAATGGGGCACACTGGGGGCATGGGGACATTGAGGGACAATGGGGCAATGGGGGACATTGGGAGGCATTGGAGACATTGACATTGGGGACAGTGGGGGGTTGTGGGGACAATGGGGGTCATTGGGGATGTTGGGGACATTGGGGTCATTGGGGTCAATGGGG
>NW_010171266.1:2281-2592 GCF_000695765.1 Mesitornis unicolor
CGTGGGGAGAAGTGGGATATAGGGACATTGGGGGGACATGGGAAGGCATAAGGGGCTGTGAGGGGACATTGGGGGGACATGGGGACGTGGGAGGACATTGGGACATGGGGTGAACAGGGGGACATGGGGTGAACAGGGGGACATGGGGACTTAAGGGGGATATGGGGATGTGAAGGGATATGGGGACATGGGGGGACGGGACAGCAAGGTGATGGGTCTGGGGGGTGTCCTCAAGTCCCCACCATGTCCCCGCTGTGTCCCCAACGTGTCCCCGCTGTGTCCCCAGATCATCAGCACCTACACCGCGGCCG
>NW_010171266.1:2620-5411 GCF_000695765.1 Mesitornis unicolor
GGCTCTGGGTGGCCTTCGCCCGCTTCTACGAGGACAACGGGCAACTGGAGGATGTGAGGGGACATTTGTCACCCCCTGGGGACACCCCACACCCCCTGGGGACACCCCCACCCTACCTGTGTCCCCCATGGCCCCTGCACGTCCCCCATGTCCTCCCACTGTCCCTGGCTGTCCCCCATGTCCCCAAACCCTGACAGTCCCCCCATGTCTCCCAGGTCCCCTGTGTCTCCCCCTGTCCCTGATTGTCCCCTGGATGTCCCCCCATGTCCCCCAAAGCCCAGTTGTCCCCTCAGCCCTGGCTGTCCCCTGTCCCCAGATCCTGACCGTCCCCTGACTGTCCCATATCCCCTATGTCCTCCCTGTCCCCTGATTGTCCCCTGTGTCCCCAGGCCCGCACCATCCTGTCCAAGGCCACGCGGGTGCGGTTCCGGCAGGTGGAGGATTTGGCGGCCGTTTGGTGCGAATTTGGGGAGATGGAGCTGCGCCACCACAACTACGATGAGGCCCTGCGCATCCTGCGGGTACGCGGGGGACACCCACATGGCACTTCCGGGTCCCTGATGGCCACTGGGTTCCATCAACCACATTGGAGAGTGCTCCAGGGGGGTTTTGAGGTCACTTCCTGGTCCTCTTGGGTCACTTCCGGGTCCCTGATGGCCACTGGGTTCCATCAACCACATTGGAGAGTGCTCCAGGGGGGTTTTGGGGTCACTTCCTGGTCCCCTTGGGTCACTTCCGGGTCCCTAATGGCCACTAGGTCCCATAATGGGGTGTTTGGTCGTATCAGCTGCATTGGGAGGGTGCTCCCTGAGGGGGTTTGGGGACATCCGGGCTACTTCCGGGTTCCCTCAGGCAACTTCCGGGTAGCTTCCTGGTCCCCTCAGGTCATTTCCGGGTCCCTAACAGCCATTGGGTCCCATAATAGGGCATTTGGTCCCATCAACCACATTGGGAGGGTGCTCCATGGGGGAATTTGGGGACTTCCGGGTCACTTCCGGGTTTCCTCGAGGCACTTCCGGGTACCTAATGGGCACTGGGTCCCATCAGCCACATTGGGAGGATGCTCCATGGCAGGGTTTGGGGACACCCGGGTCACTTCCGGGTCATTTCCGGGTCACTTCCGGGTCACTTCCGGGTTCCCTAATGTCACATTAGGGTCCCATAGTGGGGTGTTTGGTCCCATAATGGGGCTTCTGGTCCCATTATCCGTGTTGGGAGGGGGCAAAGGGTGATGGGTGCCCCATGGCGGGGTCCGTGTGGCCCTTGGGGACCCCGGTGTCACCCCCTTTGTCCCCTGTCCCCCCCCCAGAAAGCCACCGCGCTGCCCGCCAAGAGAGCCGAATATTTCGACAGCACCGAGCCCGTCCAGAACCGCCTCTACAAATCCCTGCGCGTCTGGGCCATGCTGGCCGACCTGGAGGAGAGCCTGGGCACCTTCCAGGTGGGTGACACCCCAAAAACACCCCCCTGGGGGTCCCCCAAACCCCCCTTGGGACCCTAAACCCCCCCTGGGTCCCTAAACCCTGCCCTGGGGTCCCCAAAACCACCCAGAGGTCCCTAAACCCCCGCCCCCCGGGGTCCCCAAACCAGGCCTGGAGGAGGCCTGGGCACCTTCCAGGTGGGTGACACCCCAAAAACAACACCCCCCAGGGGTCCCCAAAACCCCCCGGGGGGTCCCTGAACCCCCCTTGGATCCCTAAAACCTCCCAGGGGTCCTTAAAACTTCTCCTGGGGTCCCCAAACCAGGCCTGGAGGAGGCCTGGGTACCTTCCAGGTGGGTGACACCCCAAAAACAACACCCCCCAGGGGTCCCTAAACTTCACCCTGGGGTCTCTAAATGCTGCCTTGGGGTCCCCAAACCAGGCCTGGAGGAGGCCTGGGCACCTTCCAGGTGGGCGACACCCCAAAAACAACACCCCCCAGGGGTCCCCTCCCCCAAAACCCCCCAGGGGTTCCTGAACCACCCTCAGGTCCCTAAAACCACCCAGGGGGTCCCTAAACCCTCCCCCATATTCCTTTTGTTTTTGGGGTGCCAATGGTGGGTGCTGACCCCCCCATACTCCCCTGTACCACCATGAATGGGTGTTGGTTGTTGGGTTCTGCCCCCCCCATGTCCCCCCGGTTTTTGGGGTGCCGATGGTGGGTGCTGACCCCCCTGTACCCCAATTTTGCACCCCCCAAGTCCACCAAGGCCGTGTACGACCGCATCCTGGACCTGCGCATCGCCACCCCCCAGATCGTCATCAACTACGGCCTCTTCCTGGAGGAGCACGGCTACTTCGAGGACAGCTTCAAGGTGGGGGGCACCCCAAAAATTGGGAGGGCACCCCAAAATGGGGGGTAACCCCAAAAACTGGAGGTTAGACCCAAAAGTATAGGGAGGGGGGGACCCAAACTCATCATCATGGGCTGTTATTGGGGAGCACGGCTGCTTTGAGGACAGCTTCAAGGGGGGGAGCACCCCAAAAATTGGGTGGGCACCCCAAAATTGGGGGGTAACCCCAAAATGGGAGGGAAACCCAAAAATGGGTGAGAACCTGGAAAGTAAGAGGGGAACCCCAGAAGTGTGGGGGGGTCCTGGGGACACCCCAAAAGTGTGGGGGCGTCTTGGGGGCTCCCCAGCAGTGTAGGGGAATGGGGACACCTCGACAGGGGTGTCCTGTGGTGACAGGAGGTGACAGGGGTGTCCCATAGCGATGGGGGTGACAGAGCTGATAGGGGTGTCCTGTGGTGACAAGGGGGGTGACAGGGGGTGACACAGGGGTCCCATGGTGACAGTGGGTGACGTTGG
>NW_010171266.1:5424-5703 GCF_000695765.1 Mesitornis unicolor
GGGTGACGTTGGTGTCCCAGAGTGCTGGGGGGGGTGACAGCAGTGACAGGAGGTGACACGGGTGTCCCCGCAGGCGTACGAGCGGGGGGTGGCGCTGTTCCGCTGGCCCCATGTGCGGGACGTGTGGCACACCTACCTCACCAAGTTCGTCGCCCGCTACGGGGGGCGCAAGCTGGAGCGGGCGCGGGACCTGTTCGAGCAGGCGCTGGACGGGTGCCCCCCGAAATACGCCAAGAGTAAGGACGGGGGGCCCTGCGCCCCTGGGTGGGGGTTGGGGGG
>NW_010171267.1:0-12380 GCF_000695765.1 Mesitornis unicolor
CACTGGCTGGAGCTCTGCAGGTGGAGGCGTTATCCCAGGTAGAACAGAGAGAGCTTTCAAGTAAGAAACTTTTGTGTAACACAGTCTTACGAATAAAAGATCTAAGATGTAAAAACATCTTTTTACATCTCAGACAACCCAAGGAAACTCCAATGCTGGATCACGTACCCTGGTAAGCAGCACAGTACAGTAGAAGAGACACTTAACTGGAATTTAGGGCTTTGCAGGTCCTTTATTAACTCTTGTATTAATCACTCTTGTGTGACTCTGGACAAACAAAAGCTTCTTCCCTCTGTTTCTCTTTTTACACTTTATTAATTTATCTCTTTAGCATGTAAAACCTCCAGGGCAGAGCCCATTTCCTAACACTCCTCTCAGTGATTTAGCACAATGAAAATACGGTTTTTTAAGGGAAACAGCACTGCAAAGTCAACAAGCTGTCAGAGGAGGGAACCAACAACTCAGTGACAAATGCCATTAAAAACTCCAATTGACAGATATCTTAGATAAACAATGCCACAAACACAAGGCAGTAGGAAAACCTGTCTTTGTGTAAAAAAGAGCACTTTATATATTGAAGGACCCAGGATTTCAGAGCAATCTGGGAGACAAGGCTGTATAAATAAGAGTGTTCAATGTATTTCTTTCTCAGAAGCGCCTGTACAACCATAAAAACAAATGCAGGGTGCTGCCAGGCATGGTGTGCGTGTGTCGGCATCCCCAGAAGTGCTGACAAGGCTGTTCCGTTCCTGTTTAGTGATAAATCAAGTGTTTCTACCTGCCACCGAGCTGCATTTCACAGACACCATCCAGGAGTCATTTGAAGAATTATGAAGTGTGACAGTGTGACGCCCCAGGGAGGAGGAGGAAGGTCCCCCTTCCTCTGCCTTTTCCAGCTCCCCAGAATTCACCCCTGGTCACACCACTCCAGCACTGCAGCTTTAGATGAGTTGATCTAATGTATTAGAAGAACTGAGAACTAATTCAGACAAATAAGTGAATATCTCTTCTGTGACAGTGGGATGACTGAATTCACAGTGGTTTCATAGAATCACAGAGTGGTTTGGGTTGGGAGGGACCTCACAGCCCCCCCAGTCCAACCCCCATGGGCAGGGACACCTCCACCAGCCCAGGCTGCTCCAAGCCCCGGCCAACCTGGCCTTGGGCACTGCCAGGCAGGGGGCACCCACAGCTTCCCTGGGCAACCTGGGCCAGGGCCTCACCACCTCACAGGGAAGGATTTCTTCCTGCTATCTAATCTAAATTTATCCCCTTTCAGTTTGAAACCATGACCCTCATCCTTTCACTCCATGCCCTTGTAAAAAGTCCCTCCCCATCTTTCCTGTAGTCCATTTCAGGTCCTGGAAGGCTACTCTAAGGTCCCTCCAGAGGCTTCTCTTTTCCCCAACTCTCTTAGCTGTCTCCATAGCAGAGCTGCTCCAGCCCCTGAGCATCTTCATGGCCTGCTCCAACAGCTCAACGGCCTTATGCTGGGGGCTCCAGAGATGGACATAGCACTGCAGGTGGGGTCTCACCAGAGCAGAGCAGAGGGGCAGAATCCCCTGCTCTCCCTGCTGGCCACACTGCTTTTGATGCAGTCCAGGATGGGGTTGGCCTTCTCGCACGTTGCCAGCTCATGTTGAGCTTCTCATCAACCAGCACCCCCAAGGCCTTGTCCTCAGGGCTGTGAATATTCTTGAATATTCAGGGCTGATGATTTCAGTTTGATAAATCTCTCACTCGTGTAGGAGTGCACAGCCAAGAGCAGACAGCAGTAGCAACAGCCCCCACCTCTACCAGCCCCAGTGGGCCTTTCCCAACTGCTTTCTAAATGTACATGGACATGTTGTTTTCCTAAAATACTGCTAGTATTCACTTATCACATACATGAGCTATATAAACATCACAGAGGTGCTAAATAAACACATTCAAAATAGCACCAAGTCTAGTCTCATTGGAAAGTTTCCCTTAGTGTTATTTTTGAGCTGTTACATGTAACCTGAAAAAAAATCTTAATATATTTTTAACAGTTATTATACTTATTATTAACGATTAAATAAGCAGCCTGTAATAAAATGAATAATAATGGAATAATTGTATTGCTACAGAAAACATGTTTCTTTATAGAAATGCCAATTAGGTTTTTTGAAGTGTCTTTCCTTTGGGTGTTTCTACTACCTCTAACAACTTTGTTTGGATAAGGGTTCACTATAAATACTCCTTTGCAAATAAAGTGGTTCCTGCCCTGCTACAGACAGGTTAAATGTACATGACAGGATAGCACACAGAGCACCTGGCACGTTAACATATTGCTTTTTCTGCCAGCAAAAGTGGTAGCAATGCTGGATGGTTAAATTTACAAGCAGTATTTTTCATTGTTAAATCTTTCCAACTTACTAATTTACTACCAAGAAGCATTTCAGGAAAAATAGTCAAAAAATAATAATAATCAAGCACGCCACTAGATGGTGCTCGCATCCAGACAATACCGACCAGCAGCGCCATCCTCACTGCCAAAGGGGAACGCAGGGTATAAGACCCTACCTGTAAGCGAGAGTCCTTCCCTTCACAGAGGTCACATTTCTGCTGTGCATTCAGTACCAAAATCCTGACATTTCCAGTGCTGCCCCTTGTACTCTGGTGCTGATATTTCCACAATATTATATATACATCCTCATACATACACAGGTACAGATGAAACATTAACCAAAACGTGTCATAAAGCCAACTACTAAAATTAAAAATAGCATGAGTTACTGAAACAGGTGATTAAAAGAATTTAGAATTATAGGGTTGGAAGGGACCTTTACAGCTGATCCAGCCCAACCCCTGCAGTCAGCAGGGACATTGGTACCAGGTCAGGTTGCTCACAGCCCCATCAAGCCTGGCCTTGAATATCTCCAGGGACGGGGCCTGCACCACCTCTGGGCAACCTGTGCCAGTGTTTCAGCATCCTCATTGTAACAAATTTCTTTGCTATATCTTGTCTGAGTTTACCCTCAAACTGAACTCAATTTGAGTTTCTTCTTGCTAAACTTCTCTCGTTCTGCATGGAAAATTCTAGGGAAAAGTAGAACCAAAAACAGCACAGAGAAGGGGTTGTAGTGGGCAGGAAAGTGCAGGAATAACACAGAAGAAAAAGCTTTTTTGGCCCCTTAGCATAATCCACACCCTGAAAATTTACTCTGCTTATTCCACTATTGAAAGCTCAGTTCAGCAGCCTCAAACATTTTTTTTCTGCTAACAAGTAAAGTTTTTAGGTGTACTGTGAAACACAATATTGTTCATTAGTGTTCTTAACATTATTTGTTGTTCATTATTTTCTTAACATGCAAAGGATGAGCAGTCTGGGAGTTGTCCCCACTAAGGGGAGATTGGAGAAATGTGAAAAGTGCCATAGGATCTCACTACTGAACAGAAGCTTTTGAAGCATCGGGATGCAGCCCTACTGCATTCACACGTGAAATGACCAACTCGACACCATTCTGGTTTAAAAGCCACTTCAGCTGCACAAAAAACCCCTGAATTTCATTCAATGATATATGAAGTTATCTGAATTTGCAACGCGCTTTCTCCATTTCACACTAACGCAGGCATTCCAATTTAAATTCAGTATGTAATTGCTCCTATGCAGAAACAGCCATTTGCCTGTGCCTTCCTAGACACTAGAGCTCAGTAAGTCTGGTTTCAAATTGCCATGTGGGACATACAGTGATATTTTTGTAATTGTTTCCTATTATTTCAATACTGAAATGACATTTCAGTTCTTATTTTGAAGTTCCCATTTTGTCCTTTTATCTCCAGCATCACGAATCACTTCTCTGAAGAACATATTTACAAGTAAACTGAGATACCAAAAACATTCTGCGAAATTCATTCTCAGGCTGAAGATCTTGTACTGTTATTTGTCCAAAAAGCAATATTTTAAAGGTAGACGCTTAATGATACAGCATCTCTCCTGTCTGCTAGATTTATGTCACACTTTGACTGTTCTTGATTTTATTACCAAAAAAACCCCAAAGCAGCCTTTGCTGTTGTTGTACCCAAGATCTAGGTCTCTTCTGCTTCTACGTGATTTTTTCCCCTCATTACACACCTATTGGATCTTTCACTCCATTTAAGGAGCACTGCATTCACTAACCCTGCAAAATATCCCTAAAGGATTATTGATATCTTCGAGAAATATGTTATGTGAGTCCATTTATCAAGTGTGAACTTCATTTTACAGCCTGGAGGACAGTGACCAGTGTCACCAGACACTTTGCTTCCCATCACTCATACTCATCTCCCCAATGGTAGATGTGCACTGTTCAAAAATTCATTGACAATTGAGTTACTCTGCCTGCAATCTTTACGTTCAAATGTAACGTGGATCAACATTGTTGGAAATCAACTGTAAAGACAAATGGATGTGTGCACACACAGAGCAACAACAAATCCCTGGAGTACTACGATAACATCAAGTATAGGGTGTTTGGATTAACATATGTTAAAAAGCAAGTATTATATACAGTTTAACAAATACAATATAATTTCATTCCATTGGTACAGAACTTGCCAATTTATTATATACAAACAGAAAACTTGAGGGGAAAGTCATCAGTTCTGATGTTTTCTTTCTGGAGCAACACAAAAGACAACAGATATTTGCTTTTAGCATCAATGGAAAGCTGTTTTTTTTGTCCTTTCTTTTCTTTAGACGTCTTTTCCTCCCCTTTCTAAATCAGATGCCTTATAAATTTATTTTATCCTTGACTCTCAATTTATTGTAGACAATCCAAGCCTTGCTCCAAACACAGAAATACTTTTTATGGCTCTGTGGTGCATGAATAGTAAACAACTTTATATTTACAAAGCTGTTACACCTACCCTCACAGCACTGTAAAGAATTACTCATCTATCTTCACCACAGTTTTCATCAAGCACAGATTTCCTGGTCCTTCTCATTTGATTTCTTTGCTGTCAGTAATTTTACTGTCTTTTTATCCACCTCCCCAGTGCACTCCAGTTTGATGGGTAGGTCCTGTCACTGGTACCCAGCGTGACGGCCATGGGCAAAGAACAGAGGCACTGGATGACTCAAGCCCAAAACACTGAGGCTGAGACCTTATCAGACCAAAAATTACCATTTCCTGAGTAAAAACGGAATATTTTCAGAATTCCCAGTAAGTTCTTCACAAATTTCTTCTCTGTGTAACTTGAATAAATTTGGGCACGTGTCGCGAGGGTAGGTAAAATCCCACTTGGGATGCAGTGTACTGCATCCTTAGTTGCAGTAAGAACCCAGAAATATTTAATGAGCATAAAATATATACCAAATTTTACTAATAAATTACTAATAAGCCCAGGAATATCTGGATTTAAACGATCTAAAATTAAAGCAGGAAGATTTCAGTTAAAGGACAAAACCCGAGGCATTAAACACGTACTTTTGTAATCAATCCACTTCAAACACTACTTCAAAGCAGCACATCTAATAAGAAACAGATTCATGAACTCTCCTCATTTCTACATAGATTATCTCCAAGAAGCAATAAATGAGAACTCTTTCCAAAACTTTGCTGCTCATAACTCACAGGTGACTTTATACCACAAGTCACCATTGTATAGAGTATGACAATTAACATGACATCTATTTAAATATAATAGCTGGAGTGCTCAAAATAGGTAGAATAGGTAATGATATTACATTTTGATTGAGAAAGTATTCAGGTTATTTACACTGCAGTTATTTGAAGCCTTAAGGCACAGAAAGCTAATTCCGAAATCTGAAATCATGAAGGCTGAGAAGTGTTAAATATTATGGGAAAAACGGTAAACTTATTTTTAATAGAGAAGAATTATCTTGTCATGCAGTGCAAGGTTTAGTATGCCCTTCATAGCAAATACAAATCGATCTCAATCAATATGACTGATACTGTAAAGTAAATATACTGTAAAATTATTTCCACTAGAAAATAGAAAATATATTTTCAACAAAAAACATAAACCTCCCTTCCCTTGCTGAAGTAATACATTGCCAGCATGAAAATCTAACTTTTTTTCTTCACCATCTTTTTATCCATGAAATAATTTCACTAGTCTGGCATTTTTCCTTGCTTTCTTGCTTGTAAAACATAAGGGTAAACTCCCAATCATCCCACCATCACAGCTATAAATTGTGGCTCTCCCTGGAGTTTAGGGAATGTCATCGCTGTTGCAAAATTAGGTGTGAATAAATCTCATTAAACAGCTAAGCAGTGAGGCAAAACAGGAAATATGGTTAGAAAGTAGATAAAACAAGAGTTTCAGTCTTTGTATCTTCAGTAAGAAGAGAAATTTCAACTTAGTTTCTTAAAATTAGAAAGAAAAAATGCTCAAAAAAGGCTGGTTTTCCATGCATAACTGTGAACAGAACATGACTCTATGGACACACATCCCACATACCCATTCATGATGCCCACAACATCCCGTGAAGTGGAAAAGACTTTACCTGAGGAGAAAAATGATGAACCAATATTCTCAGAGAGAAGCAGGGGGGAAATATCAGATGTCTCGCATGCTCTTCACTAAATTTACTTTCACTGAGCACAACGGCTCCCTTTGCATTGAGCAGCAGCCTTTTCCAGAGAGCAGCAGCATCATCAATTTGGGACTCAGAAGTCATCACATGTTTTCTGTGAGCGTTTGTCAAACCTCTGTGGTCCACAACATGCAAAGTCCCACACAAAAGCCAGAGCACAACCAGGCCAAACAGGGATATTTTGCTCAGTATCTTACCAATAAGGGAACTGGGAGCTGAGAAGGCCCTGAAAACCATGCAGAATTCCTTAAATCTTGACTTACAATAATTTTACAGGGAAAACGATAGATCTAGAAATACAGATATTAAAAAAAAATGAGAATGCTGGATGCAGGCAGCACTGTTTCATTTACTTGAAAAGCGTGATGAAGTTGGAGTCAACCTCTGGGTCTAACAGTACCTCTGAATGGGTTTACCCTTTCTGGAGTACTGCGTCCAGTTCTGGGGCCCCCAACATAAGAAAGGCATTGAGCTGTTGGAGCGGGTCCAGAGGAGGCCACGAAGATGATAAAAGGGCTGGAGCACCTCCCCTGTGAGGACCAGCTGAGAGAGTTGGGGTTGTTCAGCCTTGAGAAGAGAAGGCTCTGAGGGACCTTATTGTGGCCTTCCAGGAAAGTGAGGGAGGGATTTTTTACAAGGGCATGGAGCGACAGGATGAAGGGGAATGATTTTAAACTGGAAGAGGGGAGATTTAGACTGGATATTAGGAGTGAACTCTTCCCTGTGAGGTGGTGAGGCCCTGGCCCAGGTTGCCCAGAGAAGCTGTGGGTGCCCCCTCCCTGGCAGTGCCCAAGGCCAGGTTGGCCGGGGCTTGGAGCAGCCTGGGCTGGTGGAGGTGTCCCTGCCCACGGGGGTTGGACTGGGGGGGCTTTGAGGTCCATCCCAACCCAAACCATGCTGTGATTCTATGCTTGTGTCTTCCCACACCTATCCACACATTTGCTGCTGTCATGTTTCCACTCCCGATCCCATTTCCCTTTTGCCAACTCATTCTCTGCTTTTTTTCAGTATCTTTCTCAATCCTGGAGCTTCCCTTAATCCTATGATACTTTCTATTACCATCTCCAAAGCAGCAAGCAATAGATGCAGAAGACAAGCACAGTCCAATATGACATGAGATGAACCATCTGCACTACACCTCCACCTTCAGCCCTAAATACAGCACAACTGAGGAGCACCTGAAGTGTAGGACAGATCACAGAATCACAGCATGGTTGGGGTTGGAAGGGCCCTCTGGAGATCATCCAGTCCAACCCCCTGCTAGAGCAGGGTCACCTAGAGAAGGATGCTTGGTTTGCAACATTTTGTATTCAAAAAAGTGAAAAGGACATCATCATCTAATAATAATTTTAACAAGCCCTTACCTAAAGGAGGAATGTAAGAGAAAAAACATATTTCCAGATACTGTTAGCAATTGCTTTTTTTTATTTCACTTTCTAAAGAACAGTCCTCAACAGTAAGGCAGGGAAAAATCCTAAGACTGG
Source organism: Mesitornis unicolor (assembly GCF_000695765.1). Lineage (NCBI taxonomy): Eukaryota > Metazoa > Chordata > Aves > Mesitornithiformes > Mesitornithidae > Mesitornis > Mesitornis unicolor. The sequence continues at coordinate 8,047 of NW_010171267.1, forward strand.
TAATGCCATTAACAGTTAAACAATTAGCTGTTAGGAAAGTGTAGCTATTTCTGGAACACAGGCTGCAGCACTTTGCCTGCAGCTGAAGTAACAAGTATCAAGTGTGTTTGAAAGATGCTTTTTCCACATCTTTGATTAACATAATTCATGACCAAAGTTGAATGTTAATGTTTCTAGGATACTCAGCTTCATCCCCAGCTTTATTTTCTTGTCCTGACTTCCTACCTGCCATGCCAGACACACACGATTTTACCACTCAACAAGTCACAGATCTTGGTCACAGAACTGAAGTGCAAGATTAAGCAGACTTGGTGTTCTTTGGAAGTATGTAGCGAGTTTTTTCAAGGACAGTAGGGCAGAATATTACTTCTTTCCATCACAGCCGCTGCATATGAGCATAAGTAACTCCTTATAATTCAAGTCCATTAGCAGCAAACAACTATTCCTCATTAAAAATAACACAAATCAATGTCTGCACTTTGCCTCTGCAGTCTGAAGAAATGGACCTGAATGAAAAGGGAAATTTTGAGTCCTGTTCAAGACCCACTTAGCTAAAAGCTCTGTAGATTGCACCGAGAAACACTTCATTTTCCATACATTTCCGATACTTACATCAAATTCATTTAATGCGGCAGCAAGCTCTCCTATGCCAGTGTGGCCCTTGTTCTCATCAGTGGGCGAGGTGGCCTGGGCAGCGTTGGAGATCCCAGCGATCGCTTCTTGGACCTGCTTGAAGACGTAGTCTCGGTTGGCCCTGGTGGCTGCCACGTCGGGGTGACGGAGGAACGCTTGGGACGCGGTGTACAACATCGTGGCGTTCTTCTTCAGTGCACCTCGAGCTGCGGCCATCTCATCCCTGCAGTGAGGGTCTTTCAGTTCCTATACAAAAGCAGGCAATTTTTATAGTTGTGAATGAAAGTTTTCGTGTCTCTGCATAAATACCGTCCGGTGACTTTGCAGAGGTGCAATCAGTGACAGAATCTACCATAAATCACTGAAAGAAATCTCCCTCCTGCCCAAGAAGCTCCATTCCTTCTGCATGGCTACAGCTGCTACATCCTGCTCACAAGATTTTCTTATTAAAGTATCTGTATAATCTATTATTCAAAGAGCTGCAGAAAATGTATATAAAACATTCCAAATTACTCCGCCTGATGGACTGGATTGAGTCTGCTGATCCCATAAAGGCAATGCAAGTGCAGTAATCCTGTTGCAGCAAGTGCCATATTTTTGTAAGTACTATACCGATGTCCTTTATAAAATGATCATAAGGTAGATCTTTAAAAAAAATACATTCATAAATATGTTTTTAGTTCTTAAACACCTAAGTCTGTGTCTTTTATTACTGTTAGTCTTTCCTTCATATTTTATTCTATTCCTTATATCATTTAGCACTTGTTTTAATGACACATACTTTCCTTTGTTTCACCTGCCAAGCATCAGATACCGTACAAGATATTACCAGAGGAAGATGATGCTGTATTATTGTTATTTCACCCATCGATTTATTTAATTATAGGACATATCACTTTGTCCATGAAAGCCTTTCAAACATTAGGTAAGGTAGCAATATTCGAAAAGAATAATAAATCATTAGTAATTCTGTTTTCAAACTATGAACAAAGAAGCCTGGGGAGCTGCAGAGTTTTGTTATGATCACACATTGAATCTATGGCAAAAAATTAAAAAAACCCCAGATATTCTGGATTTAAAGGTCCTCCCATTGACTAATTTCAACTGCACATGACTGACAGATATCAGTTTTCAGAGAGAATTAAGTTCCTAAAAGTTTTATCAGGCTGCAAAACAGAAGAGATGAAAGGAAAACGTACAAACATCTAAGCAGTAAATTCTAATGCTGTCAAGATTTTCCAGTTATATGAGAAACATTACTGGCATTATAAAAGTGCATCTTAAGAAGAAAACTTTTAAAGGTCTCTAACTAAGATTTCCTGTTAGCTTTTCATATCTCCAACAAGCACTTAAGAGACATAAACCTTCATCAGCTTTCATATTTTTCTCTTTCTCCCCATATTTGTAGCTATGTTCCCATAACGGAAGTGTCTGACCATACAGAATAGCACTGTCCATACAGTGACTAGATTTTACACTTGTAATTTATTTAATTTCATTATAACTCTGAACATGTTCTAGTTCATTTTAAAAATGCAATAGTGATCCAGAAGTAAACTGTAATTACTGCAATGCAGAAAATAAAGAAATGGGAGGATAAATAAAGAAAGCTGGCTTTCTAAATCTGGAGTGCTGTGCTATACATGGACACGAATGATTGGTGGTATTCAAATATAATTGAATTTGAAGAGACTTTATACAGCTCCATGGTGATAGCAGTGTCTGGACTCCTACAAAGGAGAGTGTTCAGGAGAAAGTTTTCTTTCTTGCAAAGTTGTATAATTGCAGGCATTAAATAAATGTTATCGTGACTTTCTGGTCTTTTTTTCCATCTGCCTCTAATAAATGAATTGAATACTTGGGTTTTTAAAGTATGTAAAAATTAATAATGATGCTTTTAATCGCAAAGAAGATTTCTGTTCTTCTTGAATTTGAATTATCTCAGCCTACCCAAGAGCTCGTGCTTTAGCAGCTGTAAGAGTGACCTCAAATCAGCATAGGTTAGAATTAAATGGGAATAATCATCACATGAAAACTATCCTCAGCCTCCTGAATCACTTGCCTTTTCACCCTTCATTCTGTTACTAATTGAAGTCACTTGGAAAATATTCTTAACGAAATTGCCGTTTTGAAAAAATTCATCACATTCAAAAAAGAGTCAATGTGATTAAATTCTAGGCCATGACATAGCAATTACTACTGTACATCTTAAACCAGATTTGGACATAAAATACGAGCCCTTCAGAACCAAGACTACCTTTTTCAACCACCGATCCAAAATGCACTCACCTGTTGCCGTCTAGCAGCTACGTAGTTCAGTTTGACCATCTCTTTCCCAAATTCTTTGAAGCGATTCGCTAAATCTTGCTCATTTGTGGCATTTTTCACTGCTTCTAGTGCTTCCTCCACCTAGAACATAATATACCAATATATATAGTCCAGATGCACTCCAACAAACTCTATAACTATTCTACCCAATACTCTCTATTATATGGACCCAATTTAGCTTTTATTTCCATCGCTGTACAGTGGCTTTCTGATAATCCCACTAATTTTAATTAGGTTTTTTTAATAGAGAAGCCATCTGATTGTCCTGCATTATTTTCCATTTACTGTACTTTGGTATCATGTAAAATGAATGTAAAAGGCATAACTATATTAATTTCCCCATTTACACTTATCAGATGAAGTGCTTAATATCTGCAGGTATTAAAACAAAATAGATGAATTCCTTATTAATGTGTGGTACAGGCTTCATGGGAAAACAAAGGGAAGTCATTAATTCTGGATAAGAAATAACGTTTAAAAAGGAAACTCAAACTTACTATTATTAGCAATTAAATTTACTCCAATATAGCCAAAACAATGTATCTTTGTGAAGTAAATGAGACAAGTTTTCAGTTACTTTAAAAGTGAGAAAAGGATCTACCAAAGAAAACTGACTGCAGCTGAGGCTAACAGGTAAAGATCTAAAACCCCGGTTATCCCAACATGGTGAGGGCTCTGGAGAACAAGCCTTATGAGGAGCGGCTGAGGGAACTGGGCTTGTTTAGCCTGGAGAAGAGAAGGCTGAGGGGAGACCTCATCACCACCTACAACTGCCTCAAGGGAGCTTGTAGAGAGGTGGGTGCTGGTCTCTTCTCCCAGGTGATGGGGGACAGAACAAGGGGAAACGGCACCAAGCTGTGCCAAGGGAGGTTCAGGTCAGAGAGAAGGAGGAAGTTCTTTACTGAGAGGGTCGTCAGAAGCTGGAACAGGCTGCCCAGGGAGGTGGTGGGGTCCCCATCCCTGGATGTGTTTAAAGAGCGGGTAGCTGAGGTACTTAAGGATATGGTTTAGGGGGTAGACAGGAGTGGTTGGACATGATGATCTCAGAGGGCTTTTCCAACCAAGCGATTCTGTGATTCTGTGAACAAGTCCATCTGCCAAAGCTATCGTGAAACTTTACCTTCTGTACAGCAAGAAAAAAATACCTGAAAGGATAAAATGCTCCTTTCATACCTTAAGTGAAGGAAATGTTCCTGTGACTAGATGAGAATTCAAAGTTGTATTTCTCTCCCTCACGAGATGGAAATGTAATTTCAAGCAAAAAGACAGAACTGAAAAGCTTCAATTTATCTTCCTTTCTAAAATCCATTGCTTCAGTTCACAAAAGTGGGCAGAAGCTTGCAAAAACCAGATCATTTGTGCCTTCAAAGGGA
>NW_010171267.1:12411-56282 GCF_000695765.1 Mesitornis unicolor
GAGCTCATTCTGCTGGGCCATGCTGCTATGGAGGAGCAGAGGTTGCAGCTCACTCTCCAAACGCCCCTGAAAAATCCATAAATTCAACAGTAGCTGCATCTAATGAATTGAGAAAGGCGCAATTATGTGCAGAACCTTGTTTTCTATCATTTGCGTTGCTCTCACCGTGTTTTCCTGCCAGCGAGAGAGGCTATTTTTATTGTGTTTACCTACTTACTGCGGATTGAAGAATATCCACAAATTACAGGGCAGTAGAGTAGAAAAGCCATTCATTTCTACAGGAAAATGCATAATTCAGGCAGATAAATCCATAGCTGTTACGTTGGAAATTTCATACTGAGGTTGAGAATTGCAAGCTACGCCTTTTTCAGGACCCAATTATCTCTTCTTTCGCTCGTAGAAAAAAGAAAAGCCCATGAAATTCCAAAATTGAGAATTTAGTGATGAGGAGGATTAGGAAGGACATGAGCTCAAAGCCCTTTTTTATTGCAATTCCTTTTACGAACTCACGTTGGAGCAAGTTCTCTAGCCTCAAAAAAATACAACTTCCCTCAGCCGTACAGATGTGCTCCTCTGATTCACTGCCATGCAATTAATCACAATAGACTCTGTGTGGGCATGATCATAGGCTGTATCAATGTACGCTATTTTCTAGGTTACACAACCTTCACTGCAATAGGCGCTTTATTAAGTTTAGTAATGCGAAAGATAATCTGAAAGACATGACCGAGTGTCCTTCCAGAAAGCATCTGCATATAGTCGCTCTAAAACATTAATTAAAATGCATTCTTTCCTGTGAAGTCTGAAGTGTAACTCACTCTTTTGATGTTCTTTCAGTGAAAACTGATTACAGTACATTTCAGGACAAATCAGGCTTCATAACTTTGCCATGCAGCATGATCTTAGTTTATTAATTTTATGGTTAACTTACACCAGTCTTTGAATGTTACCTTTGAGTCAATACAAGAGCTGTTCCTTCATCAATTTTGTAAAATATAAACAATTTATATACCTATACCTATATCTGTATCTATATCTATATCTATATCTATATCTATATCTATATCTATATCTATATCTATATATCTATATCTATATCTGTATCTGTATCTATATCTATATATCTATATCTATATCTATATCTCTACCTATACTTATATCAATAGAAATAGAAATAGAAATAGAAATAGAAATAGAAATAGAAATAGAAATTAAATATAAATAGTAATTTCATTTTTAATCATCTGAAATCAGTTTGCATTACAAAATGATAAGATAAAAACATTTACACTGTCAAGCCTCAGAAATAAATTACCCTTTTTAACCTGACAAAAATATAATCAAATTTAGGGTCCTGAAGTTGAGATGTGCTAAAAGCAACCAGAGAGGCCTGGCTTCTTGGAAACAGACTTCATATTGACATCTGATAAATGCAGAGATTACAAACCACATTGCCAAACACTGCCCTTGCAAATGTAGGGTGCAAAGTCTGTAAGTAAATACACCCACTTCCAAAAATGTTTTAAATAACGTCGTACAGTGCTGTAACAGAGAGGAGAAATCTCAGATGGGAGAGCAATATTTCTCATTGTCTATAAAGGGTTTGAATCCAAATGTTAATGACGAAGTGTAGTAAAACCTGTTGTTTATCACGTTAAAGTGCTAACCTCACTAGCAAAGGACTGTTTGAATTCCAGCTGCACGGAGCATTCTAGTGGGGAAAAATTACAGGTATATTCGAGAGAGACAGTGCTTGCACTGCACATAATGAGAGCTGACAACGACGAGAGCAGCGTTCTGTTCGTTACAGCAGAGCTCACCAGAAACCGCAGAAAAATCTGCCTTTTCCATTACAAAACCTGTTTTCAATCTATTTAGCTTATCTGCACAGTTTGCAGGTTGAAGAGTTCTCATTGTTTTTGCAGAACATGATGTCGTTGTACAGTTGCACTCTTAAAAAGGCACATAAAAATAATAATGCTTTTTGGACAGTTATGGAAACGAAGCAACCCTCCATCCCCTCAGCTAAACTCACACATGGGCTCTGCCGGCTTTACATATTCTGTATATGAATTTCTGCAAAATTTTGGTTTGTTTTAGAGGTTTTTGTTTATTTGTTTATGCAATAAGAGTGAAATAGTCCAATAACTACCAAAACAATTACATTTCCCAGTTTCAACTGCAAAATGTTCTAATATTCCTGTACAGATATGTGAATGGTGGCACCCAAAAGTGAATACAAATCCACTCTGTCAATCTTTAATTCCTCTTTATTCTACTTTTCCTCTTTGATGACTGATCAGACACTTGTACTACGGTCTCCCTTCGAATTAAAGATTCAATCTTTTGATACATCGTGAAGGAAAAACAAAAAGCAGAACTGCAGTACCGCAACTCTGCCAGAAGATAGCGATGCTCTACAAGAACTGAGATTGTAAACCATGGGTGCAAGGTGAGCTAAACGCATCTGTTCAGTTCAGAGAGCTGCTTAACAGCAACATTCATCCAGATACTGAAGATATCTGAAAAATTTTTCTTTAAGTCTCCAAAAATTAATTTCTGCAAAATTAGATATCAAATAAGGCTCATATAGAAATATGTTATGTCCTACTTCTTGTTCAGCCCTTCAAGAAAAAACTGAAATAGAGCAAGAAATGTGAACAGTGACTTTTAGCACTGATTTGTTCCCTATTTTTTTACATTAAAAAACATGCAAAAAGAATACAGACTATTAAAAACACATACGATTTTCAGGTGTGACAGAAGCCTCATGACATCCGCCATGTCAGCCAGGATCAGTAAGCGGGTAACGGCAGAAAGCAAGGCCCGAGCAGCCCGCACCATGGTGCCCCGTTTCACTGAGGAGCACGGGTCGTCAGCAAACTCCGAAGAGGCAATTCGCATTGTTTCTCCTAGAACAGAAAAGAAAAAAGGAAATTAAAATAAGTTTCACACTTGTATTTTTTTTAGTTGGTTGGGAGAATGGGACAGAGCACCCCAACTCTGTCATCCCAATTGCATCGCTCTGCAATTCTGCCTTCCAGCGCCATCCTCCTTCTTCCCTCCTGCTCCCCACTCCTTGCCTTCTTGCTCAAATGCTTTGCCCTCCTCCATCTAGAAGGGCTATCACTACTATTAAAGAGTTCAAGCAGTCATCCTAAATGTTCTGTCATCCAATGACCCCTCCCTGCCTGAGAAGGGGAGTCAAGAAAAGGAGACCTGTGGGTTGAAATGGAAACTGGTTTAATACTATAATAATTTTTTAAAAACTGTTAATATCAATATTAAGTATACAAAGTTCTACTCAGTGGTCATGAGCTGTGTGCTCGCAGCAGTGAATGCTTGATAGCAAAATACTGTGAGCACCAGAGCTTCAGCAAAAGTGTGACAGTAACAACAAAGAGGGAAGTAGGCCTTAGGAGCAGTGATGGGTGAGGTCCTCCATGGAAACCAACCATCGAGGAAAGAGAGACCATCTCCAGCAAACTTTCCAATTTATAGTGAGCATATTGCTTATGGTATGGCATAATTCTGTTGGCCAGATTGGGTGAGCAGCCTTGGCTTCTGCTCCTTGCAGCTTCTGCACCTGGGTAACTCAAAGCTGCTAAAAACCTTGATCACTATGGAAATCCACATACCATGGTTGGCCACGGACTAAAACAAAGTGTCTTATCAGCTTTATTCCCACTGAATTGGGTGCTACAGTCTTCTCAAAAATGCAGCTTTCCTGAATAGCAAACCAATTCTGTGGAGGGTGCTAGATCAGTGGCACAGGTTGCCCAGAGAAGTGGTGCAGGCCCCATCCCTGGAGATATTCAAGGCCAGGCTTGATGGGGCTGTGAGCAACCTGATCTGGTACCAATGTCCCTGCTGTCTGCAGGGGTTGGACTGGATCAGCTTTGAAGGTCCCTTCCAACCCAAACCATGCTGTGGTCCTGTTCCAACGAAACCAGGACACTGCCTCTCTATGGACAAAGCCAAATGCTCTCTTGTCTAACAGATTAAACTGCTGGTGCAGGGACATGTTACTCCTGTTTAATTCCAGCAACAAGGATCTTAATCAACATGGTACTTGGTAACTAAATTATGAAGTTTAAGGCCTAACTTTACTTGTTCTTTTTAGCAGACGGAATTGTTAAGAAAGAATAAACTGTGCTTAATGCTACCAGCACTGCAAGGGCTTGAGTTCTTTCTGTAAAGCTGAGATCGAGTAGTTTTCAGCTACTAAAGGAAATAGTGCTTTTAAATTACTAAGATTAGGATTAGGTTGGAATATGGTAGCAAAAGGTGGACAGGGAGAAGCTGAGGAAATATCTGACAGAAAAAAGCCAGGGACAGTGCAATGGTTTCAGAGAAGTAGGCAAGATACCAGGGGCAAAGACCTTGCAATAAGAAAGTGGGATCTTTCCTCCTGCCTTATTTACAGCAAGGAATAAGTTGCGTAACTGAACATTAAAGATTTTTTTGTAGTGAAAACCATCTCAAAGATTTGATAATCTCATTTAAGCCAACACAGAACATGAAGCTCAACCAAAAAGGTAAACATTACATTAAATTACACAGAAACATGGTTAACATCACAAGGAGATCAGGTAAATTCTGATACATAAGAAAGACTTAGTGATTGAAAAATAAACAGCACACCACTGGAAGTCAAATAAACTAGGAGATTAATGAAGCAGTAATTGAAAAAGAACAGCACGTGTCTTTTCCTTTAAGCTATCACTCACAGATGACAGTGAAGGGATTTCTGCCATAGGGCATTTCTTTCTTTGTAACTACCAGAAAAGCAACAATATAGCACATAGACTATGCAGAAATGTAGAACATATATCAGCCCATAATTTTGCAAAACAATTCTGAACACCTAACAAAATCACCTTTTCACTAATGATCTGGAAAACAGAATGATGATGCATTAATAGTTCACAAGTTACTTGCAAAATAATATGGTTCTGGATATTGAAATGGGAACCTGGATCTGTCATTAAAACTAAAATGTAAATATTTATACTAATAAACATACTGTAAGCATTAGTGTAACATCAGAAGTAAAATCCAACTGATTCCTAACAGTGATGAGAACATCAAGGATGAATCGACTAGAATATAAACCTTAATATTAAATGCTGAGGCCCCCAGAAAATTTAACTGATACCAAAAGGTTATTGGAGTGTTTTTTGAGTGAGCTGCAACCTTAAAAATTATTATAAATCAATACAATGTTATTCTAAGCAACAAAGGAAAAATGCATCACTTGCTCTCAGCTTCATCCTTGTAGGAAGTGGTTGATTATGGTTGGACTTGATGATCTTAAAGGTCTTTTCCAACCTAAATGGCCGTGATTCTATGGTTACCCCACCTTACTTCTTAACAGCGTCAGCTGAAAAATACTGAAGTGACCATGCATCCTCTTCCTTCATAATTCAAGAAAAGGCAGAAAAATTCGGCATTAAGAATAGAAGCTCAGAGATGATACTGTTAATCCAGCCTGTGAGAAAAACACCTGGGTATTTTAAAGGCCTTCAAAAGGCCATGGAGAACAACCCACTACAGAGACCTCTAAACCCAAATCCTAGGCATTTCTCTCTCTCCAATTTCTATATTTAAGTTTAGCTGTTATGACCTTCTTTTCAAACCCCAATTTTAATTCATATAATTAATTATAATTAATTATTATTATTAATTCATATAATAATAGTTTATGCCTGTGCAGCTGAATTCTTAGGTTTGTGTTCATTTTCCCCTATCTTGATACTGGGCTGCCTGAAAACCCCCTTTATCGCATTTTCTCCCTGACATTTGCAATCAGAGAGAGAGAGTATGCCTTGATCTTTGGGTGAACACACATCTCAGGTTATATTTTGTTTTCTTCTCTTTCTCCACTTGCTGATTTTTAAAACTTTTAAAAATTATGTTTATATTCTTTTGCATAGGATGAAAGTGGTCAATAATTTCAATATATTACGAGTTACCAACAGATCAGTAGTGATGCAACCCTCATTTCCCTAGGAAATCAGGCTGAAAGAGAAGCAAAAACCATCTTGAATGAGATTTTACATTAACCCAAACTTTGCTACTATTAAAAAACAAAAAATCCTGTTCATCTCCAGTGTAGAAACTCAGCAAGAAAGTACTTCTAATGTGAAATCAAAGCATATTTATATCGCTTTTAAGACCATTGTAACAACATTCAAAAAACATCCCAGATGGCTTCTCTTCCCAGAAGACATTGCAAATAGTGGAGGAGTGACTTGAGACAGCAGCAGTGAATAATTCCCATCAGAACCCTTTCCTTTATTATATTACCATTAGGACTGCGTGTTCTTATTAAATTTATGTGCGGTGGATCTTGGATGATAAACCGATAATATACAATTGCAGTAGAAAAAGTCAAATGGCTCCTTTCTCTGTTTCTTAGATTCCCATATGGTTGCCAAAACTCTCAATAGATTTCTTAAAAGAAAAGGAACAAACTGTCATTGTTAAGGAGAAAACAAATTTCTAAGCATGCTTAAACGCTCAGCATCGCAGAGTCAACGTTCCAGGTACCTGGTGTCCGCAGAGGAACCAGGTTTCTGCAGAGGACCACCACAGTTTGCTGTACCTACCTCTCCATCAGTTTTACCTGTGTGCCAAAAAATCACTAAAATTAGGAGCAAGGAACTCTGAGGCCACAAAGATTTTTCTGACACATACTTTAAATCAAACACTTACTGGAAAAATTTATCAATAACTCTTGGCTGAGAGTGTGCTAAAAACTGGGAATGAAATGTCCACTTTTTTTATGGTTGTTTTTGTTTTGAATCAGTGACTTAAAATATTCCATGGAAAAAGAAGAGGCTGAGAGCAACCAGAGAAGAGCTTGGAGTCCAGCACGTGGGCAAGGGTTAGATTTGAATTTCCTAACCTGGGAATTTGATCCCAAATGGGAATGATTGCATTCATCTCATCAGTGTAACAACTGGGAAGGCATCACCTGCCCTTTGGTTATTTATTAAAGGAAACCAATTATCACAGCTTTATGTAGGAAGTGTGATCCAACCCTTCGAGCGTATCCAGCTGACGGATCCCAAGGGGATACGGATACACGCCAAGGGATGAGAAGCCCAGCAAGGCTTTTCCTTATTTAAGTGCTAAGTTGGATTCAGATATAATGGGAGTGATTCTGAGCATCCAGCAATGCAATTTTTGTATGTGAAATTACTTGAACTTTAGGTATATCCAAGGTAAATGGCAGCCAATGCAATCTGGAATCAAATGCCTAATAATTTTGTTTAGCTTCCACTTTGGTATTGAGAAGATGATACAGTTTTCTGCCAAAGTACCAGTCTGTAGCTTCAGATAAACATTAACATTGAACGATGAAAGAAGGAAATTATATTGGGTAATTGGCCAGCGGCACCAGGAAAGCAAGCACAGAAATTATCTTCTTAGGCTTGACTATCCAAGGAGATACAACTAGCAAATATATTTGAAAATCAACACTCATGGACAGAGGGAAAACACATGGAGGGTCAAAACAACAGGTTAAAAAGTTTGGATTAGTTGTCTAACCATAGAAAACAAAAGTCAGGTGAACTAAATCTTCTCCAAAATAACTAAGCAGCATTAAATAGACATAAATAAGTAAATAAAAAAAGTATTAGTACAACAGTTTATAGCAGGTTGTTTAAAACTTATGGAGAAGTTCACAATTTAGAATCTAATAACCTAGAAAGCCAGACGTTACTGGGGAGGAAGGATTGTCTGTCCATGACGTTTAACATATTCTTATCCTTGTAGAGCAATGGTATCAAACTGCTCTTGAGCCAAAGATAAGGAAAGTAATTTTGGAGCTACAGCTCAGCAAATTGTATTTCTAAGAAATCTTTTTTTATCTGGAAAAAGCCACCCCTACTTTCAGTTATCCACTTCACTCCAACTTCATTTCACGTTGTTCTGTAATCTATATTACATTACTTTCAGTGAAAATTAGGTCAATGGCAGAAACACAGACATCTTGAGTCATCAGGTCTGCTTCCTTGGCACTGCAGACAGTCATGTCATAATACAATTAATAATTATCGTAATAGGATAAAAACTACACTCACAAACTTATCAAGCTTCCATCTTAGAAACAGCCCAGACATTTAACCCCAATTAATCCTACTGGAAGGAGGAAACTCATTCCAAAATGAACTCCAGAATCTGACACGGTTTTTTCATTAGAGATGCTTTAATTCCATACTGAGTGTATTTGCAGATAATTTACGTCCATTTCCTCTCATGCCCCATTTGTCCTTCGATTTAAGTAAGTTTGCTTCTTCCACTGTCTTTCCTATCGTCACTTTTTCACCTCAAGCATTTCTACGACGAGCCGTGACGGATTAAAGACAGTGCTGGAGGCTGCTCTTAGTGCACAGGATATCCATCCCTATAACCATTACAGCAGCCCTATGAAACAATGACATTTCGGGAATCCATGTGATAAGAACTGCAGTTTTCTAGGAAATATCATTTGCAGCCATGAGAAATACTTCACCTGCTGCCTTGCAGGACTTTTTTCCTTTGACACATAGTGTCAGCTATTTTCTCACTGAGACCCACATACTACAGTTTTTGGTACCTTACTTTGAGAAACAAACATGTGTTTAATGTAGATTTTGTAAATAAAGAGCCTTAGTTGGGTGAGAAAGTGATAGCAAACAGATATCAAACACACTCCTGCTGCTTTCCCTGTATGGTAACCTGGTTTTCTATAAGCTGGCCAAAACCAAAGCAGACAAAATAATACCCATTTTCTTCTTGCTCATCAAACTGAACTATCTTCTCTTACATCAGACAAAACACCAACACCAACACGATGAGTTGAAAACACATTGAAAAATATATGTAAATTGTACAGTATTTAAGTAACAAATGATGATTTTGATTTCATGCAGTTCACAAAACAAAAGCCCTGTAAAGACGGATGCATTTCATTTACACACATGAAACGCTGTCAATTTTCATACACTGTTTGCTATGGAAATAATTGATTGCACTTATCCTGGGTAAAGAAGATCTCTTCTGATCCATGTTTTTTAAAAAAGCAATTCCTGTTATAGCAGAGTGGGAGTTTTTGGGGATGGCATGCAGGAAAAAGGAGTAAAAGGGTGGTGGAGAGGTGGCACTGTTGACTACTGGTATATTGTTGGGTAGAGGTGCAGAACCATGCTGTGATGAGCTTCTAGAACCTTCCAAATCATAAGCAGACTTAAAGGTTGGCATCTACCTACGGAGAAAGGAAGCTCTTCATGGTTAATACACTGAGGAAATGCCATTTTTCCAAAGCCTAAAGTGTTTTATTAAGAGTTAGGAGATGGTGGGCACAAAGCAGCAACCTAGAGAACAGCTGTGATCAGCAGGGGATGCTGACAATACCCCAAACACCTAGAAATAATGAAGGAAACTATGACAGCTTGATTGTACGTCCCATTCCTGAGCAGTTCTCAAAGGGAAGAAATTAATAAAGCTATGGTCTAATTAATCCATCTTTTTTAGATTTTGTCTTTTATTCTATGCGTCCAAGATTAAAAAGATGTGACAACTGATCCAATCCAAAATACAACCAGTTTTTTTATCATTTCCACATGGGTGCTGTCTTGCTATTAAAACAAACAAATCCAAACCTTTCAGGATGCAAAGATCTGCAATGTTATCCCCTTTGGACTTGCCTAGAAACTCACCAGCAGAGTAGGACACCCCTCTGTCAACTGCAGTACACCCTAAACCACAGCTCTCATCAACAGTCAAGTTTCTGATTCAGGAATAATGGACTAAATCTGCTTTTGGTGCTTGATTTCTCACTGTCTATAGTCCTCCAGACTCAATAATCGTATTGATTAGTTACCCCAAATCATCACATTTTGTTTACAGTACTTCACAATTCATTCTCCGTACCTGAAAATAGTTCATTTCAGTAGTAATCTCTATTTGACATGGTACAAGCATTTGTTAAAATTTGGGAAATCATTTGTAGAGTATTATCATACTGAAAAATGCTGTATTCTTATTGAATATAAATCTGTATTGAAAATGCTATTCTGAATTCCCAAAGTTTCACATAAATGGCTGTTAAATCTCAATTTCCCCTTCCTTAATACTTTTCTTCTAAATCTCTCTTACTGTGTCCTCTAAATTCATTTCCCCTCCCGCTTGCAGTTGGGATTTTATTCTCTGTCTGTGGAAGAATGACCACTGTTCCCAGCATATTAATAGATTTGAAAGCCAGAAAAGGCCATATATGATCTCGCTTGATCTCTTCCCATCACTTTTCAGCTACTAGAGCTGCGTCTCTCCGGGATTGATTACACAGACCATCTAATAGTTCAGTTAAATTTGACTCACTTCGTCTCTGACATCTAGATAGAGTGATGGAGCATGACTCACTATGTATTTTAAAGCACAATGGATATCTTTAAAGCCAGTAGGTATTTTTGATTCAATATGTGCATTTAGATCCAACAGTCCCATCTCATTCACTTCACACACCACATCTGTGTGAAAATTACATCTGTAATTGTAATTAACCCAACTACTTCTTTCCTAAGGGACAGTCAAATACCAAGAATACAGAACTTCGAGATATTTAGCCACATCTCTACAACAATAATTTCACAAATGTTACATTTTAGAAAGAACTTTTCCAATTAATAGCCAGATTAATAGTGCATTTGAAACATCACTGATACACTTAAGGACACTAAAACATTAATTACCTTTCAATTCAAAGGTAAATTGTTTGGGCTGTGCCAATACATTGCCATTTCTAATCCCTGTTTGTCTGCAGCTCTCTGCTACTCCGCAGTTTTAAATCCTTCAGGGATAAACTAAACAACTGCTCGGCCTCCACTGATCTGGAGAACTCCTGCACATCAACACTGAACATTTTGGATGTTCAGCACTGGGGCTGGTGCTCGGGAACATGAAAACACCCAGGGCCTCTTAAGATACCACTAAATAGAGCAGCAAACTTAAAAATTCAAACTCAACTGAATTATAACATGGCCTTATTTGTATATCCTGACAAAAATCAGGCAGGAAGATACTGGGGTGCATGATTCAGCACTGCAAAAACCCTGTTGCTTCTTTGCTCAGCTACTGGTTTTTCCACAACTTCTACAATTATTCTAAAAATTTAAGATTTCTAATTAAAAATAAGAACCATTTACTTCTTTACCAGATAACTGCAGAGCTGAGACAAGCAGCACGTTCAAGATGAGCAGAATATTTCATCATTTAAAAAAGACAAAACTATACAAGTAATTACTATTACTTCTTTGAATTTCCTAGCAATTACTAGGAAACGTTGCCATATTTTCTGTGAACTGTGCATAGTAAATTTCTTTAAACAATGATCGTAAAAAAAGGACTAAACTGAATGTAATTGATAATGAAAGATCTTCTTCTGTGAGCCCTAGCAATTAAAGTCTTGAATCAAATAATTAAATGGGTTTCTGCGTAACAATTTATGAATTGTAAAGAGAATTGTGGTTAATAAATTTGACTGAAACATATCAGGTATGGAAAGGAACAACATTTGAAAAGCACGCAACTTTTTAACAGGCGTAGAAAAGGAAATGCTCTTTGAAAAGTAAGGAGGCATTCTCTATCAGGCAGACAGACCCCATCATTTTGGATATTACTTAAATTCTGAGGCTTGAAGAGGCTTACAAATACTGCAGAGCCAAGCAAGTTGGTGGGTAGATTACATCTGTGCCCTAGGCACTGCGAACTAAGTTCAAAATCATAATTGGAATCAGTTCCATCTTTCTCTATTATCACATGAAAATAAATAATTGCCGAATGAAAAGTTGAGTTGCAGTTGATATTTTTTGAGATAAGCTTCAGTTTCAAAGGGGTGATATTTTCCAGCAAGCCACGTTTTCTTAAGAAAACGTATCCAAAATTCCCAGCGAGCTCTGAGAACAGAAGGAGGGGGAAGTTACTGATGTCAGCTCATGGGGAGCACTGGGAGGTGGTGGGGAGGGTTGATGGTGAGATCGATCCGTTGGGGGATTGACGATGGGCTCACGAGATGTTTGAAGGGTTCAGTTTTGTAGCCTTGCTAAATTTATGCTTTTTCTATACTGGTTTTCTATCTGTGAATGAGTTGACAGAAGCAGTGAGAGAAGCAGGGACCACCTGGCTCTGACCAGAGCATGGTTCTGTATCCTAAGCATTAATATAATAATTAATTATTAGTTATTGCTGCTTGCCATCGCCCAGCATTCTGATGAGCCCGAGATCAAGGAAACGGGTAGATTATTAAAATAACAGAGGCATACAGCATATTCTTAGCATCATTATTAAAAGTCTGGGGAACAAACACAAGTCTATGCAATAGGCTTAAGGTAAGAAAAGAAAAGAGAAAGAGGATAAAGAGCACAAAGGAGAGCACTTGTAGGTTTGCACAGAGCAAGAGACAGAAGGTACAAGAGCACTTCTAAAGAATTAAGTTATTTCATTTCTCCTACCTGTTCCCATAATCTGCACACGTTATTTATGGTACCCTGTATTGAGACCCAATGCAGTTATTTTTACACCATGAAAGAACTTGTCAAGGATTTCTGAAATCCTGCCCAAAGCACCAACCTACATGAAAACCAAGCTTGTGCTTCCAAAATTGGGAATTACATTTAAAAAACAGTTATCAAAGACTACAGCAATCTTTCATCTAAACTTGACTTGATAACATTTTAATACCCTTACACTTTATTGCCAGTTTCAATCGGAATTCATATACCATACAAGCATTAACGTAACATAGCCCCTTGTATAACTACATATGAATTTTTAAAAACGTCAAGAGTTTCTGTGCAAAGAGAGAAAGGGACACCTCAACTTCATATGTTACATTCAGGTTCAGGCATCAAAACACAGATCTGATCTATGGACCATCACCAACACATTAAAAGACAGTTCGGTATGTTTTGTTTAATAAAAGGCCCATAAACAATATATGACTATCAGGAAGAGTTCTCAGCTGTATCTACTCCATGTTCCTGTCAGCAGATGTATTAGTCCATACAGATTTCCACATTAGCATCTCTACTACTTTAACTAGCATATTTAAGGATAATTGAGTATTTCCACTTCACATTAAATTGAAAAAAGCAAACCAAATCAAATTGCGCCTCTTCAGCTTTCCGAGACAAAGGCAGAAAATGGAGATTGGATTACTGAGGAACATCACAGCCCAAGTGCAGAGGAAAAACAGAAGTGAAAAGGGGAAAGGAAAGTGGAAATAAAGACACATGAACAAGGAAAATAAAAAAGGCTGTCCTACCATGCAGCCTCAAGGTATCAGAGGGATAGTGGTCAATGGCTCGATGTCCACATGGAAATCAGTGATTAACGGTGTCCCTCAGGGGTCCGTACTGGGACCAGTATGGTTTAATATCTTCATCAGTAACACAGGCAGTGGGATTGAGTGTACCCTCAGCAAGTTTGGAGATGACACCAAGCTGAGAGGTGTGGCTGACAGGCCTGAGGGACAGGACAACACTAACACGCAGAGGGACATGGACAAGCTGGAGAAGTGGGCCTGTGTGAACCTCGTGAGATTCAACAAGACCAAGAGTAAGGTCCTGCATCTGGGTCACAGCAACTCCCAGTATCAATACAGGCTGGGGGATGAAGAGATTGCAAGCAGCTCTGCAGAGAAGGGCTTGGAGGTGTATGAAAAGCTGGCCGTGAGCTGGCAATAGGCGCTCTCAGCCCAGAAAGCCAATCATGTCCTGGGCTGCAGCACAACAAGTGTGGCCATGGGGCCAGGGAGGGGATTCTGCCCCTCTGCTCTGCTCTGCTCACATCTCACCTGCAGGGCTGCGTTCAGCTCTGGAGTCCCCAGCACAAAAAGGACATTGAAGTGCTGGAGCGGGGCCAGAGGAGGCCACAGAGATGATCCAAGGGCTGGAGCAGCTCTGCTATGGAGACAGCTGAGAGAGCTGGGGTTGTTCAGCCTGGAGAAGAGAAGGCTGCAGGGGGACCTTAGAGCGACCTTCCAGGACCTGAAAGGTGCCCATAAGAAATCTGGGAAGAGCTGTTCACTGGGGCATGGAGCGATAGGATGAGGGGGAATGGTTTTAAACTGGAGAAGGACAGATTTAGGTTGGATATGAGGAAAAAACTCTTCCCCATGAGGTGGTCGATCAGTGGCACAGGTTGCCCAGAGGTGGTGCAGGCCCCATCCCTGGAGATATTCAAGGCCAGGCTTGATGGGGCTGTGAGCAACCTGATCTGGTACCAATGTCCCTGCTGACTGCAGGGGTTGGGCTGGATCAGCTTTGAAGGTCCCTTCCAACCCAAACTATTTTATGGTTCTATAATTCTGTGATCCTTCAGATAGAATTCAAAATGGGCCAGAGAAAGGAGAAAATGGAAACGGCTTCAGTTAATGGGAAATTAAGATTAACTGAACTACAGCTTAATTCAGGCACATGTTTGTGGACAATCAAATCGAGCAAGTTAGCCATAAAATAAGAGCATGATCAAGGTAATAAAACTGAGAGCAATTTAAAAGCATAAGGTCCAGAAGAAACAGGTGAAAGGAAGATAGAGTTGATACATTTTTGTGAAGAAAAGCAACATATGTTTCATCAAATGCTGTAGAAATCACATAATAATATAAACAGTTTATAAACTGATTTATCTGCACCTAAAACGAACATAAAAAGGCAAGCACAGCTCTGAAAGTCACATTTAGACCAATTACGGACGAATGAGATTTGCAAACATCACAAATCAAAATCAGTGGAGAGCCTACACTTTTACTTTTGGTAGTTATAAAAATAATTGAATATTCCATAGGCACTACAGAACGGCCTCCTTTTCCAGTTGTCATATCAACAGCTGTCGTCATATCTTTTAAGACCTACAGTTTTAAAAGTATTTGTCTCTGATAAAGAGAAGAGAATGAGGTAGGTGGTGATCAGAATACTACAACTGACACTTCTCAGAGGAACGCAGCGCATGTTATTTGATTTTAACATTTTATATCCCTCATGCTGTAAAGTATTAGTCAGAATACTGGCCTTTGAAATATGTGAAAAATGTACTCCAGGCGATGATGTGTCCAAAGTGGTCAATGGAAAGACAATAAATTAATGTCTTTTATCTATTGGCTAAGCACCTTTCAGGGTTCAGATATCAGGAAAAGTATTTCAAATGTTCATGCTGTCATTTTTATTACTTCTCTCACCGACTACCACTTTCTGACACCACATTCAAAATCAAAGGCTAATCTGTATAGGAGAATGAAGCTTCTTCACATCTGCTTTTAAAGTTGGATGACCGTCATGGAAAATGCAGTCAGAAATAAAAACACAGAAGGAAATATCCTTTAGAAAAGGAGGACAAAGGAGGAAAACTCCCAGATAAAGTTTCTTGCTCCAAGGACTGCTCATTTCTTTCTCATTGAATGTAACTGAGTGAGCAGCAGCAATGTTCCCGATAACACAGATCAGAGCTCAAGGTTCCCAGGTAGGTGAATTACAGCAGCATTTACAGTTCCATTATGAACACAGAAAACCTTGGGTTTTTAAACTGTGAATACATTTTACTGCCTCATTTACAACATTTACTCAACAGAACCATTTTTTAATGTGTTTGTTAGTAACGTTTTCTCTTGAAATTTTCCAGTTGCAGTTCTTGAAAGACTGAAAATTTCTTCTTCAGCACAGCGAGGGGGGAAGGTCTGAAGAGGTGGAGGCAACAGGACAGGATAACGGTGGTGGTGCAGAAGAAGTCCCGTCTTTCCCTCAGGGTGAAGGTTGGCTTTGAAGCACACCCCATAATGCCCACCTTCATTCCAAGCAACGCAACTGAAGCATAAAGTCATGACCAAATCTAAATCCACCTCCTTAATTTTTGCCCTTTGACAGGCTACTTCCCAATTTAAATATCCAAGCCAAAATCTCTGCCCTGCTCCAGATCTCCCCCCAGTTTGCCTACCCATAGCTACATCAGACAACTGGGGAAGCTCTTATGACCTTTGCTTTGTTAAAGCCGCCCATCACCGGTGATGGAAATTTTAGAGAGCACCTCCAAAGTCATCTGAGGACACTCCTTTGCATGCTGAAAGGAATCACCTTCCAAATACTTTTGATCCCATAAACTAAAATAACTGATTTTCCAGTTCAAAGAGTGAATCAAACTTTTCCTTTTTATTTTTTTTTTAACATTGGGTTGAACAAAAAGGAATTCGGTTCAGAATTGCTGCCCCGTGAACCAGTAGTGAATTCAAGCACTTAGCTGACAGTAGCACACAAATTAGAGCAGCTTCAAAAGGAGAGGCTGAGACCCTCATCCCATGGTGCTCCACAGCTTCAGAGGAACAGCGTTCTTCTGAGGGGTCAGAGACTTCAATTCAAATCCCTGTGCTGAATTACGCACAGAGAGGACTTAAATACAGATTTCATGCACGCTGGAAAATATTCTTCCAGAACGTTGTTCGTGGTTATCTCCAAACTTAATTGAAAAGGCTGTACATTTAATACTGCTGGGGATTACTGGCTGCGGGCTAAGCCCAGCAGTTTTGGAATTACAGCTGGAAGACAGAGCAGGGCAGGATAACTGCCTATGCTGCCTCTTCCAATTGGTAAGACCCTATTCTATTTCTTTTTTTTTAAACCCTAATTAAACTATCCTTAAAGGAGGCTGTAGAGAGGTGGGTGTTGGTCCCTTCTCCCATGTAGCAAGTGATAGGACAAGAGGAAATCACAGAATATGAGGAGTTGGAAGGCACCTGGAAAGCTCCCCCAGTGCAACCCCTGCCACAGCAGGATCACCACAGCAGTCACACAGGAACACGGCCAGGGCTTTGGGTGTCTCCACACAAGGAGACTCCACAACCTCTCTGGGCAGCCTGGGCCATGCTCCAGAACCCTCACACTCACAAACTTTGTCCTCATCTTCAGCTTGAACCTCCTGTGCTCCAGCTTGGGACCATTGCCCCTTGTGCTGGCATTGGACATCCCAGAGCAGAGCCTGGCTCCTTCCTCCTGACACTCGCCCTTTCCCAATGGATCCCCAGGAATGAGGGCACCCCTCAGTCTCCTCTGCTCCAAGCTGAAGAGCCCCAGCTCCCTCAGCCGCTCCTCAGCAGGGAACTCAAGTTGCACCAAGGGAGGGGTTAGATTGGAAGTTATGAAAAATTTCTTTACTGAAAGAGTGGTCAAGCACTGGAAGGGGCTCCCCAAGGAGGTGGTGGAGTCCCCATCCTTGGAGAGGTTAAAAAAACATGTGGATGTGGTATTTAGGACATGGTTTAGTAGCCATGGTGGGGTTGGGTTGTCGTTGAACTCAGTGATCTTAGAGGTCTCTTCCAACCTCAATGATTCTATGATTTTATTTTCCAGATTTGATCTTGAAATTCAGAAATTTCATGCACACTAACATTGCCCGGTGATGGGTGGTGCAGTAAAATCTTTACTGAAAACTAAGCCCTAGTTACAACCCTTTGACTGACTTTTCTTTTTTCAACTGTGGTGTATTTCTGCAATCGTTTCTCAAATAAAGCCTTTCTTAACAGAAATATTGCTTCTAAAGGAACAAGTAGTAATTTTAGGATCTGATTTTAGATTTAAATTCAAATGTTTCTGGAAGAAACATTATTTCTATAACTTTCAATTTGTGAGTATAATTTAATTTTTGACAGCTGTCAGAAGTCGACATTCTAACGCAATTTCATTCTTCCCTGCTATAGAGTCAGGATGCTAATAAAATCTTCAAGAAAGACAATATACGTAAATATAGTATGAAAAATTACCTAAAATATTAATTTATATTATTTTTCAAACATACATCACTGTGCCTTTGTGAAATATGTCTCAAACTGTCACACTCGGGCAATAAATCAAGCACCAACCATCCCTTATAGCAAACATTTCTCAGAGATGTAAGCTGCTTTCATAAATGTAAACTAACATGAGCTTAATCAAAATATTGAAAAATGAAATGGATACTTGAAACACTCCAGTCAAGGTTGTAACAGAGAGAAATCTTTTGAAAATGGTGCAGAGAATAAGTCCAGGCTCTCAGTCCTCAGGTGGCTTTAACAAAAACCTGTACCATCATCAGTCTGAGACCTCTCCCACTGTATGAACCATTAGGGTCATGGACAGAAATCACCTGCAAGCATTTCATTTGTCTCTATTTTTAACTTCCAGCTCAAGGATACAGGACTCAGTATGGGATGCAGGGGAAGACTATTTTAGGACTGCACAAGACTTGTAATGGGATGCTTAGGGAAGGAACCCAAGGTGGGGAAAAGGAAGGGCCGAGATGGTCTGAGGAGGAACAAACATGGGAAGATGGAGGGATAAGAGGATCAAAAGGGCATCCTGTGAGCAAATTGCTGGTCAGTGTACTTGTTTGGCCATGTCTTGGGCCAGATTTCTGATTTCCAGCTGCTGGAGAGACCAGAGCATCTGGAGGTCTACTGAGACATCTGCTTCTATGTGTTTACATCTGTGATCGTCCTTGGGAGTGGGACAAATGGGGAGACCAGGATCCAGGGGCCAGCTATGAGATAGACTGAGGAGGTAAACCCAGCTACTGAAGGGATCTACATTATACATAGAAATAGAGGTATTTTCCACTAGTAGACCTTCAATCGTAGATAGCCAGAGGGGGGAAGAGGATAAGACACGTGGTGCTGTTGGGTTTGCTTCATAGAATAATGATACGGTTTGGGCTGGAAGGGACCTTTAATGGTCATCTAGTGCAACCCTGCAGCAATGAGCAGTGACATCTTTATCTAGATCAGGTTGATCAACCTGACCTTGAATGTTTCCAGGGTTGGGGCATCTACCACCTTTTTGGACAACCTGTGGCAGAGTTTCATAGAATCACAGAATAGTGAATGCCAAGTACCTGATATGTGTGGTCAGCCATGCATATACATACATATATAATATATATATGAGCTTTACATACATGTTCATGAGCATGTGCCTGCTGGGAATATATGCCCAGTCACTACTGCTTGGATCTGAGGCCATGGAGCTGCAGCAGCCCCGTTACTGGGTTTGGGAACCCCTGACAATACTTATCTGTACAACAACTCTTTAAGATTCTGTACAATGTCTGCTCTTTCATCAGAGGTGTTTTAAATCATTTTAGAAAAGGAGCATTAATGTGTTTCAGAAGCTAAATTCTCTGAGAGCTGAAAGATAATGAATGGTTTTGAAAAGGGTCTGAAAGAGCCAGCGTTAGAGTATTTGCATAGAATGACATTTAGGATGCCGTAGTGCTTAGGGTGAGCACTGCGAACATGAATAACAGTTGAAGTCACTTCCAAATGTAAGAAGCAATTCAAAATAAATTATGAGCATTTTTGAATAACAAGATAGAGTTTTCAGGCCATAGCTTCAGTGATTTGCTGAATATCCAACCGCAAATCTTCATGCTCAAAGTTACAGGAGTGGGCCATCAGAGAGGCTGGGAAAAAGCAAGTTGCCAATAGATGCTATGGACAAAACAGAGAATAAGCTCTATTTACACACAGGTTCTTTCAACAGTATAAACCAAGACTCATTCTCCCATTAAGCAGGACTGATCACAAGCCTCTCTTCATCTTCCAGAAATGGATAGAAACTCTACTTTGTCTAAAATAAGTGCTTTTTAGTAATGTCTTTCTCCACACACGCTTTTTCTTCTATGTAGAAATAGTGCTCACTAAATTCAATAAGCAAAACAAATAGAAATAGGAAAGAGAAGTACTTACACACTTCAGTGAAATGGATTCTAAATAAACACACGGAGAACAGAGGCTTAAGTGAAAAGGCCAGATATTCTTTTTCTAAAAACAAATATTTCTCTAGCCCATAATGCAGGTAAGAAGCAATGGCTCAGATTATGTAGAATTATTTTAAGGGATAAAATATTAGTACCACAGGTTTTTTGTTGTGGTTTTGTGTTTGGGGCTTTTTAAATTGTTTTGTTCTAGGGTTTTTTGTGGTTTGTTTTAAAGAATCCATTATCCTCCTTCATATTTGCCAGATTCAAACCCAATATCCTACAATTCATTCATTCAAGTCAGACTTTGGGAATAACAATCAGCCAGAAAGATGCAGAAAAATGCCAGATGAAAAAGTTCTGAATTAATCAGTGCTCAGTTGTTTCAGTAAGAGATACCTGTAAATACCTCCAGTTGTAGATCAGCCCTTCAGTTCGAATCCTGTAGCTGGGACTGAGAGTTGAAAATGGATCCAGAAATCAGCCAATGCTTCATCACTTGCTTTCTCTATAAAAAGAATTCCCTCCTCTCCCACGTCAAGTGCTAGTTATATTGTGACAAGTCTTTTAATGGCACCTATAGAAACACCCTCATGAAGTAATTCCACTTCCATCTATTTTATAAACTAGGAGAAACGCTGAAGAACTAGCAGAGACAGCGAGAGCAAGCCTACATCCAGTAGTTGAATTCTTATTAACCAAATGAACCAAAGAACAATGTGCTCACCTAACATTTTTTATATATATATACTTTTAAAGTACCTTTAAGTGGTAAACTCAAAATATTCCAGGAAAGCTTTTAAAGCTTTTAGATACTAACGGGTACAAATCTTTTTTAATTTTTTTATTTATTTTTTTTTTTAAATCAGGATAGCAGAGTGAGTACGTTGGGTAAATGAGGGCTCTGATGACTCTGCTAAGCAAGTACATCTGAGGCATCAGTGTAAGATGATGTTCACACCCTGGACTTGGAACGTAAATAGGGTAAGGCTTACTAGGAAGGACAAAAAAAAATAAAACCAAGGGCATAAAACAAGGTACATTAAGTTTGTAAAGTAAAGGGAGAAAAAAAAAGATTAAAAAAAGAAGATATTTTACTTTGCATTACAAAACCATGACTGAAAATGAGAGCCAAGGAGACGGACCTTACGTGAATACAGAACTAGGGGATGTGAACGAGACAGAAGCAAGAAGGGTTGACAGGGAACTGAAGATCTAAAGAGACCATGAGACAGGGGAAGTTTCAGGCCCTGAACTGCAGGGAAGACAAAAGCAGTGCAGGACCACATCAAGGCAGCAAAGAAAAGGAGAGGGAAATGGAGGGGGAGTAGAGAGGAGAGCAGCACAGACTCTGTGGGAAGTGATGGCTGCTAAGAGCTCTCTTTAAGGCAGCTGAAAAAGAAAACCTGACTGGATTAACGGGGAGAAAACAAAAATCTAAAGAGAATGGGAAGGTTTAAAGGAAGGCAAAATCTGAGCAGGGACTTTCTGCTTCAGTCAGGAAAGTGAAGACCTCCAGGCAGCAAGTCTCAAAGACCTGGGGTAATGAGGCACTGCAGGGACTGGGCTTTAGGAAAGAGCTGCTGGTCTGACAAGGTGTAACAGAATGAAAATTGTACCATGGGGAAAGGTCTCCTAAAATACAACCTGCCAGCTGGACTGGGGCACTGCTTTAAGACTCAAAGAAAGCTGTGTGGTTGGCTAAGAGTTTGGCAGTCTCCAGGAACACAAAACCGAGACAGTTGTGACGGTGTATGTGACATTACAAATATTGAGACAGAGTCTGTCTCTCTCCATGTCATTGAAGAGCTTAAATGAGCTTAAATAGGTTTATAATTTATTATAAAAACATCTGGCATCTTGAATATGTTCTGTGGTTTTGGAGCCTGCTCCCACCACCTGAGATATGCAGATTCCCCGCTTTCCTCCCAGGGTAACTGAAGACAACTGAAGTAAGGAAGAAGTCACCTTTCACAGGGTTTAGTTTAAAATCTTCATTTAAAAACCTTTAAAAACTATATCGTTAAGAGCAGTAAAGCATTAAAAATATTATTTTAGTATCTTCCACCGCAGAGAAAGTTACCAAGAATGTTAAAGTCATTTTTGTGTGGCTATTTTTGATATCTACTTCAGGATTCCTGACAGTCACAGAGTACATGGATCATATTCTTTTTCATGATTTGTGCATAAATCTGCATGAACACAATTGAAACTACCTCGACTTTACGCTGTCTTCAAACACAAAACCCACCAATGCCTATTTTCTGTCCCTTGACTGAAATATTCATTGAAATTGATAGTTTCAGATTATCGTGTGAAGTTGTACCTGCCCTGCTTGAAAAGCAGTAATTTAAACCACAATAACCAGCTGCTAGAATAAATAATGTTTTCAATGGAAGTTTTAGCTAAATGCCAGAAAACATCTAGGAAAATTATATGAAAATCAAGCAGCCATTAGCAGATATCTATGAGACAGACACTGCTGAAGTCATTTAATAGAAGCACCGAATTCACATAACCGTAATTATTTCTTTATCTTGCTTTCCTCAGCACCCTAAACTATTTCTTAATAAATTTAATCAGGCCTGAGCCCAGTGGACCTCAGTTCTTTGTAGATTTTGTGTGAATCACAACCTGAACATCTCCTCCGCAGGGAATTTCCTTCTTTAATGATCAATAAGTGACCAGTTGCATTCAGACACCTCCACTATGAGAACACCCCCCCTGTCCCCCACCCCACCCCACATTTCTTATTTCTACGAGTTCCTTTTCACTACCCTGAACTTCTCAGGGTTTGTAGTTTCAGGGCTGAGGGTTATCATAACCACAAAACATACAAAATCTCCCAACACTTCAATATGCAGAAGACCGTCTGCCCTCCCTCACCTCTAATGTAAGATGACAGGAACGACAAACATCAGCATTTCCTAGGTCTTATTTATCCCCCATCTGGGAGAGCTTTTACACAGCTCTGACAGCATGGGAATAAAAACTCCTACAGCAAAGTATCCAATGGCACAGAAATTGGATCATTTCACTTAGATGGCTTTGAGCTAAAACTCACTTTCACTATTTTGACTGTTTTAAGACCTATGAGGCCAAAGTGTTGTCATTATGGTACTAATATATACATATATATACAAACACATACTTAAAGATGATTTTAAAGAGATTTATGCATAAAGTATTTACCTTTTTTTTCAAAAATTGTGTGAAACTAAAAGAAAACTAAACAAAACCCAACATATTAGTCTTATATTCTTTCTTTCAGTTGTTTTCTTAGAACTCAACATCATAAATCAAAGCTGTTGATCATCAGAGATTTGTACAGCTATCCAAATATAATTTACCCTTCCACATTGTTGAAGTAACAACCATCTTCAACCTAGATATTCTTTGCGTTCGTGTTCATTATGAAGTATTTAGCAACTGATACAGTACATTCATCTCATACCTACCAATGGATAGCAACTCTCTCCAGGATTAATTGCAACAGGAGCACGGCACAGTCTCCAGCAACATAGGGCAGGAAACGTGGAGCAAACCCGAGCCAGCTGTAGCATTTTTAGGTTGAGGGTGTAATTATCCAGGCTGGAATTTTGCCAGCGAAACCAACCAGCAATAGTCTGGCAAAACACAGCCTCAGTTCATTAATCCAGCTCTTAATGTCACCCAGCTAAACGTACCATTTCCCATTGCACCAAGGCTGGTCTCGTTTATGCGGCTCGTGGGCGCTAATAATGGTGTTTGGTGCCTCCTGCTCTCCTAATGATGGACTCATGTTGTACAGACCCAAAAAAAAGCTGCTTCTCTTTTCTGACAGACTTTTTTCTATAGAAAAAAGGATGAATGCCCATAACATTTTGCATAATACTGTTTAAGAGCTTTTTTCTTCTCTGCTTCTTGCATTGTTGGGGTTTTTTTTATAAATACAGATTAAGGAAGAAGAAGGCTTATTATCAATGAAAAAGTCAGAAATTCAGTCAAAAAGAAACCCAGAACTCTCCACAGCAAATCCTCTCAGACGCCTCTAGCTTTACAAAGCAAAAATCTACAAAGAAATCGCTGTGAACTAATACAAAGCTTTAATGGTAAAGATAATAAGGAGCTGTGATACCATGCTAATGAAGCTGGTATCTTTGCCTAGATCAGAGAGCATGCAACAGTTGAGGTTGATGGCTCTAACACAGTAGAAGGGTCCCAAATCCCACAAAACACTCACCAGTATAGTGGCTTAACACTGCACATAGAGTGTACAGCAAATATTCGACTTACTATGATGTACAAAACAAAAAAACCCACATAGGAACAGGAAAACAGCAAAACCAAACATACAAATAGTGGATAGGAGGAAGACATAGCCTCAGGATAAAACAGACTGGAATATTCACAAATCAGCGTTTATGTATACGAGATTTTAACCCTGCCTGCTCATGTGATTGTTTCAGTCCGATTTTTAAGAAGTGAAAATAAATCTCATATGAGTGCCAGAGGCCCAACTCACTGAAAATCGGCATTTTATACCTAAATCCTTCAGACTCCTTTTGAAATCTAAAGTTGGAGATTTGCCAGTCTTGCTCTAAAACCCAGGACTGATGATACTGGCAGATGGGATCTTTAGATTATAGGATTTACAATGGCAAAAACCTGAAAGGTACTTAATTCTGCTGCAATAAGGATAATTACAATCAAAGTCAATCAAAGGGAAAAGTTTTCTTATGGCCATATATTGAAAACATATTTTTTCCCCCTACCACACGTGTAAATTTGAAAGCATCTGACATACATTGTACCTTTTGAAGGAAAATTGCCAGATGATATCCATGATATTCCTAAAATTTCAAAGCCTTATTTGAAAGCAGTTTTCTTATAACACCAATTTAAGCTTCAAATAGCAAATTGCGCGAAAGCAGGATTATTTCTGCAGAAAATATGTTAAAAATGTCTATAAAATCCCACGCTGGAGTCCCATGCCCAGCTAGGCAACTTTTTGTAACATGGTATATATTGAAACTGGCAGTTTAACCTATTCAGTACACAAACTAATGTTAACATTTATCTTATTATCACCAACACCCAGAAAAAGAATATTTTAATATTGCTATTATCTGTGTATATTCAGACTTTGATGATCTTTGCACATATTTCAATATATATTTAAAACAGGAAGTCATTCTCTATTCTGTACTATTTGGTTGATGTTAGATAGTTCAGAAGTGTATGCACCATAATCCTAATCCCATTATTTGCATGCACAGGCTCGAAACCACTGCTCAGATTGAGCAAAGTGAAAGTTCATGTCATTTTGTTACGCAGCAGAATAAAAACGATGTTGAAAATCAAACGCTAAGCTTTGGCACTGGGCAGCGTGGCTGCTAAGTAACATTTGAGTACAATATTTAGTGATAAAATAGCTAAAAGGAGAGAAAAAAACAATTTTAAAACCAAACTTAGAACATTCTTTATAATCACTGCCATTCCTAAAGTTTTTATTTTAATACTTATCTGCCATATTACAGCTACACAGTAATATAGGGCTTAGTTTTAATTACATTATCAGAGCAGCTGATGCACTTTTTTTTTGGGAAGAAATCATGAAAAGCATCAAAGAAAAGAGTTCCCCATGAAGCACTTTGTTCCGCTTACCCTGTTTGCGTACATCCTCCACAGCAGCAACCAATTCCTCCTTGAGATCCTGGCTCTCTTTAGCGATTTGATCTCCTTTTTCCAAAAAATTCTGCGTGGCCTGCTCTACCGAAGCGGCCAACACGTGAGCCTTCTTCGAGCGCCCTTTCTTTTTGCCCGAAGGTCCTTTATTGCTTGTGTTAACAAGTGTTGTTACCTTTAAGAAAGAAAACCGAGATTTGGTAAGTTTGCACAATTCTTCAACTATTAATAGCACAAGAAATGGCCACCTCATTCAATACTCTCGCTATTTTCTTTACCTTTGAAATGAGGTAATGGTCGCAGGTATTGAATACATACAATTTCACGTTTAAAATCCAAAGCATGGCAGCACATACCTCAAAAAAGGGTTTTATTCCTTTTAACCTCCATTTAGTC
Organism: Mesitornis unicolor; assembly: GCF_000695765.1. Lineage (NCBI taxonomy): Eukaryota > Metazoa > Chordata > Aves > Mesitornithiformes > Mesitornithidae > Mesitornis > Mesitornis unicolor. The sequence goes on from NW_010171267.1 coordinate 38,239, forward strand.
TGGGCTGAGCAAATCACGAGCAGTGAAGGAGGAAAAGATAAGAACCAGCTATGGAAGGGCACTGGTGCTAAAGCATCGTTTTTGTCGCTGGTTTTCATTATATAAAAATGAACAAGGCAATAAAAGGAAAACCTAACACATGTGGGTCAGAAACCATTCAAGAAGCAATCGTCCCTTGAGAGAAGCACTGCCAGTTGTGGTGACAAAACCACTGGGGCTGTTTTCCAGATGTTAAGGAATGAGCAACTCCTGCTGCAGAGATTAGACAGGTTAAACCCATTCAGGCTAGCATTGCTCCATTCTATTTGTAATATATGGCATAAAACAACAGCAGACAGTAAAATGATCCCACCTTCTCCTCGGTATTTAATAGGAATAAAATCTGCTTCCTTGTTTGTAGCATCTCCTGCAGGAATTCCTTATTGAGCTGTCAATAAACGGATTAGAAACTTCAACCACAAAGCTTGACAACACAGCACAGCACATACCACAGCATTTTGTTGGACAAGAAAATAATCATACATCACTCCAATAGTAAAAGGCTGCCTGTCTATAAAACAGGGAAAATGATTCAGATATCCTCAGGTGTTGAAAAGCTCACGATGGATCCATAACGCTCAGGGATGCAATTCACCCCAACCAGGCCACAGACCAGAGCAGTTGAAGTGATCCAAGTCCTAAGTACTAAACCAGAAAGGTACTGTAACAAAATGAAAACCTTTGCAATAAAGACAGCGCACTACAAAGCAAAAGATCTCCAATATAAAAATTCCCTGTCGTCTCACCCCAATTACAAGGAGCGTGACAAGGTGTTTAGTACAGCTGTAACCAAGGAGCCTTGTGTCATACTCTCTGAGCTGCTTCTTTTTGCTCTTTGACATAGTCTTGGGGTTTTTTTTTCTCAAATCATATCTAAAAAACTATAGACTATGGAAGATGGGAAAGAAAAGGAAACAAAAAGTATGATCAGGGCTTGAAAACACCACATGCATATGCACAGGAGGGGCACCAGCACTGGCATAAAACCTTTGTTAATGCACTGAGCTGCTGTGAGTCCAGATACAGCACAACACATAAGAAATCCCAAATTGAACTGAAAAGACCTTTGCTATCACTTCTTATAACAGACACAGAGAAAACAGCATCCCCAAAGTAAATCACTGTCAAAAAGAAATCATGGTGCACTCTTCTTGATGGCAACTCCCTCATAAAAGCTTTGCTGCTGTTTTTCTTCATTATTTTGTTTTGTTTCTAGCATTAAAAAAATACAAAAACACAACCATGAAAAGACTCTGGCATGTCAAGAGATCCAACTCGAATATAATAATGATATCATATAGGACATGTGCTAGCAAGAGAGCACAAGAAGTTCACAAGTGGTGCTTGAGACATTGCCAACGTACCTCAAGGATTTGGACATTTGAAGCAAAGGCTCATACATTTTAAATAATGGAGATCTACAAATAAGAAAGACATGAATAGTAACGTGCCACACAGAATCCCAGAATCCCAGACCGTTAGGGATTGGAAGGGACGTCAAAAGCTCATCCAGTCCAATCCCCCTGCCGGAGCAGGAACACCCAGATGAGGTTACACAGGAAGGCGTCCAGGTGGGGTTTGAATGTCTGCAGAGAAGGAGACTCCACAACCTCTCTGGGCAGCCTGGTCCAGTGCTCTGTCACCCTCACTGAGAAGAAGTTTCTTCTCCAATTGAAGTGGAACCTCCTGTGTTCCAGTTTGTGTCCGTTACCCCTTGTCTTATCATTGTTTGTCGCCGAGAAGAGCCTGGCTCCATCCTCGTGACACTCACCCTTTAAATCTTATAACCATGAATGAGGTCTCCCCTCAGTCTCCTCTTCTGCAAACTAAAGAGACCCAGCTCCCTCAGCCGCTCCTCATAAGGGAGATGCTCCACTCCCTTGATCATCTTTGTAGCCCTACGCTGGACTCTCTCCAGCAGTTCCTGTCCTTCTTGAACTGAGGGGTGTCACTGCTATCTAAACAGCAGCATTCAGATGTTAAGATTATTTTTTCCTTTTATTCCACTCACAGAGTGGCGACCTGGCACTTGATCATTCATATAAAAACAAAGGACGAATCTGGAGTCTAACTCGACTCTCAGATAAGTTTTATATCTATTTAATTCTCATTGAATACAATAGGAAGAAAGTGAATTAATGCCTCTTATAACTACATTGGTTACTAATATTGGTTGTTCTTTTTGCCCAGTATGTAGATATTTTTAATTTAGTTCTGCAACCTGAGATGAGTACAATAATTAGGCCGTATTGGGGACACAACTTCCATCTGGAAATATTCACGGGCTTATATGAAACCCTAGTAGCCTGCTTTCTTGTTTCTACATATTTGGAACTGATTTAAGAGCCAATGGAGACAGTGTATTTCCTGATTTTGTTGATACAATCCACTTCAATGATTATAATGACTGGTGACCAGAAAAATTTATTTTTTTCTTAAACTCTAAGTTAGGAAACACCGGCAGGAACATTTTTCTCATCACTATTTTGAAAATAAAATCAACTTCTATTTTAGGAACTTTAAGATAAACCTAACATTTTCTGTGAAAACAGATTTCTTAGGGAAAAAATAAAAAAACAAAATCTCTAAGATGAAAGAAAAGGCTGATGTAGATTAATGCAAAAGTATTTCTTAATAGAAACTACAAAGAAGAGGAAGAGCAATATAACCTTCAGTGTTCATCAGTGGAACATCCTAGCATCGCCTGCTCTAACACGTCCCATGGATGAGGCCAGCAGAGAGAAGACATCTCTTCTGGTCCCAGCATTGTCACCCAAGTATCAGACCTTGTACACATCATATCACCTATTTATCATTTAATTTCTTTTCTCTATGCCAGACACTTCAATTTGCTTGGAAAATTATTCAATATCCCATCCACTTAAATGAACTTAACAGATAAAGTTTGAGAAGAAACTTCTTCTCAGTGAGGGTGCCAGAGCACTGGCCCAGGCTGCCCAGAGAGGCTGTGGAGTCTCCTTCTCTGCAGACATTCAAAACCCGCCTGGACGCCTTCCTGTGCAGCCTCATCTGGGTGTTCCTGCTCCGGCAGGGGGATTGGACTGGATGAGCTTTGGAGGTCCCTTCCAATCCCTAATGGTCTGGGATTCTGGGATTCTGTGATAAAAGTATTGGTTTTGCTGAATCACGGTCCCAAACTAATTAGATCACAATAATACTGTTGATTCATTTCAGAGTCAGTCTAGAAGCAAACACCAGAGCTTAGTTTCCTTAAGAAAAGAAGAAGAAAACACACTCTGCACCCAGATTTAATTGAACATAAGCATCTTTCAGCTATTTTTAACAAAAGTATAAGTTGAAACCTCTGCCACATAGAATAATTCGCACAGGTAAATAACACGTCCTTCAAAAAAATACCCAGGTTCTGAATTTATGTAGCAGTAAAAACAAACAGAACGATGCAGCCCAACACGGACTACTCCCAATGTGTGGTTTCAAAAACTAATTTGCATATCAAAACTAGATCATGTTAACTTATGAGTTTAGCAGAAAGCCTAAAAACTTTTACAAGTTTTTAATAGTACAGTTTCTGAATGAATGAGAAAGTCTCAGGACGCTGAATATGTAGTAGTCTCAGGACTATGCATATGTAGACAAGAAAGCATTGAGAAGAGACATACAGAGTCTTTCCAAAATGTAAACATTTTCCAAAGAACACAAGACAATGTCATAGTCTTGTATCATGAGCTAGAAATCCATACCAGAATTGTTACTGCGATGCCTAGAAAGCTGAGCACCTTCTTGATGGTCACCTTCCTTATGCACTGAGTCACAGAAAATTATCATGGACTTACAGTACTACTGAAAGAATTTTATAGTGAGCTTTATGTTTTCTGTTTCTCTGCACTTAATTTTTAGATGACTTGATCTCCGTATTAGGCACTGATATGACCTGGTGCCAGCAATGGCGTGTAATCTTGTGAAGTTGCGCATGATGGATTGGGGAGATCAGTCACAGAATCACAGAATCATTAGGGTTGGCAGATACCTCTAAGATCACCAAGTCCAGTGTCAACCCAACCCCACCATGGCCACTAAACCACGTCCCCAAGTGCCACATCTAGGTGCTTCTTGAACCCCTCCAGAGATAGGGACTCCACCACTGCCCTGGGCAGCCCCTGCCAGCACTTGACAACCCTTTCAGTAAAGAAATGTTTCCTAATATCCAATTTAACCCTCCCCTGGCGCAACCTGAGGCCACTATGCTTGGTCGATGTGATTCAGGGCAGGGTTGTCATTCAGAGGAACCCTAAAAGTCGACATGGACAAATGCAACATTCCGCACCAGTAAAGGAGGAACCTGTGGCAAGAAAACTGGGGAGGGACCAACTGGCTGGGGAACAGATCACCTTCAAGGGACCTGAGGGACCTTCACATACAACAACTTGTCAGCAGTGTGCACTGGTACATCTTGAATATCCTGTCCAGTTTGGGGAGTCTCCAACACAAGCAAGACAAGCACGAGTTGAAACAAGAGAGCTTCAAATGAGATATAAGGAAAAACTCATGCAATGATCTTTACAAGTCCAATGATTTTCATTTATAAAGCAGATTTTATTCAAGGTGCCCATAAACATTCTGTAAACTTTAATATGGTGGCCTAATAAAAAGAGCAAAGGAAAGTAGAAGTTTGGGCCCTCCTGATGCGAAAGGGATCTCCCACTTCCCAAGGAAGTATTGTAACCAATGAACTGCACGTAAACTGGACCCTGAACCATCACACAGTGACAAACAGAAGATTCATACGACTGGTTGGGAAAGGGCAACTCTGGCTTCCAATCTTTGCACTGATGGGTTGGGTTCTGCAAAATATGCAGCCCTTGCAGGAAGAAAAGCGTCTTTTAAATTACATCAAATTACCAGTTTGAAATGCTAAGAAAGCAGACTCATCCAAAATTAGAAGTACCATTCAGAAAAGTCAGACATACTGAGAGAGAGAAAGAGGGGAGGAGGACTTCTTATATCAGTGAGACTTCTCATACCAGTAACAGAAAAATCCGTGGTGTATTAGTTACAAAACACAAAAATAAACCCCACAAGAACCTAGCTCAGTTTTCTGGCAGGTCTTTAAAGCTAACTGGTTTATTTTAAATATCTTATCCCACCTATGCTGGTACAAAGGAAAGAATGTCTCTATCAGCTTCTGTTGCCAATTCATGCAGGCCTCACCCAAAATTCTGTATAATTATCAAATATATCACATGATAATTGCTATAAGCTCATTTGGCAGCCCTATAAAGATCCTGGCTTTGTGATCACACTAGGGAGCCTTGCTCTTATTTTATTAAAGAAGCATCACACAGTTCTAGCACAGATCTCTGTTGGAAAAACAGAAGTTCGCTAATTAATAGTTCAGTCCCATCCCGAATTAAGTCTTCCTCTCATAGCTCCAGCAGCACAAAAGGAAGGTGAGGATGTCTTTGCTAAAAAGAGAAGATTCGTTTAGCCTGGATTTCCCTCTTGCAGAGGTCGTGTGCGGGCGGGGATGCCCGAAGGGAAAGGGGACAGAGGTAGATCACAGACTCGTTAAAATTAATCCCAAGTCAGCAGCTACGGCTCATGCAAAAACATTCTTGGCTCTGTGAATTAAAACTGCCTTCCCTACAAATTGCTGAAATGCATGGGCCAAAAGTTTAAGAATTATAATACTTCCTTCCCATTTCTTTTCCCAATATCTGCTTGAATTGCATTACTTCCTCAAGATTTTCCATAAACACGTTACAAAATATATTTATATCGGCAATTTTTGTCACTGATGACTCCCCTAGGCCTGATGCCTTATTATTCTTTCAGTTCAGACAGGGTGATGAAAGGGTTGAGAGCAGCTCTGCAGAGAAGGACTTGAGGATACTGGTGGATGAAAAATTAGATATAAGCCAGCAATGTGTGTTTGCAACATAGAAAGCCAACCATGTCCTGGATCACATCAAAAGTACAGCCAGCAGGTCAAGGGACGTGATTCTGCTTGGCTCCTGTGAGACCCTACCTGGAGTGCTGCATCCAGCACAAGTCAGACCTGGACCTGTTAGAGCTGGGCCACAGGAGTACCATGAAGATGGAAAAACCTTCCCTATGGAGAAAGGCTTAGGGAAATTGAGTTTTTATCCTTTCAATACTTAAAGAGGGCTTGTAAGAATGACAGAGGGAGACTTTTTACTATGGCATGTAGTGATAGGACAAGAGGGAATGATTTTAAACTGGAAGAGGGGAGATTTAGACTGGATATGAGGAAGAAATTCCTCCCTGTGAGGTGGTGAGGCCCTGGCCCAGGTTGCCCAGAGAAGCTGTGGGTGCCCCCTCCCTGGCAGTGCCCAAGGCCAGGTTGGCCGGGGCTTGGAGCAGCCTGGGCTGGTGGAGGTGTCCCTGCCCATGGGGGTTGGACTGGGGGGGCTTTGAGGTCCCTTCCAACCCAAACCATGTTTCAGTGATTTTTAAATATCAATGAGAGAGGCTGCTGGGGTTTATCAGAGGGCAGACAGCATTTGTCTGTTTGCTTGTTTGTAATAAACAAAAGCCCACAAGTCAAACATGGTTACGCAAACATGTACCATATGAAAATAATTGACACAAATACTTTGCTTTGGCTGCAACAAGTGAAATCAACGTAAAAATGTTTCTCTGAAAGATCATTAATTATTTGCAAGAAATTTCACTATTGTCCTCTATATCCCCTCTATTTTCAAGAAAATGTTACTTGTTCTTCCCAGTGTTATTTCTTGAATGTAAAGAGCTACAAGTTATTCCACTCTTCTCATACACTCCTATATCACCAAGCTGCTGGAAACACTCAATGACCTGAAAAAAAGACAGCCCTGCCGTTTTAGTGTAAGGGCCCTTTTCCTTCTAGATATAAGGCCACCCTTCCAGGCGAATGCACTACCTTACTGCCTCACTGGGTATACTAATGGGAACCCTTTGAGAGTTGTTTTTCAAAATCCTCCTGTTTGCAAAAGAAGTCTGTTTCATCAAAGGGAAAAAACAAATCACTAGAACTGTCTGGAAAATAAGAACTTCATTTTCCAAACTGTCTCAAGGTTGGGTTTTCTTTTCTTTCTCTGTGGGTGCCCCCTCCGTGGCAGTGCCCAAGGCCAGGTTGGACGGGGCTTGGAGCAGCCTGGACTGGTGGACGTGTCTCTGCCCATGGGGGGTTGGACTGGGGGGGCTTTAAGGTCCCTTCAACCCAAACCATGCTGTGATCAATGATTCTTGTTTCCTTTGGCAGCAAAATGAAACAGAGACCTTTCAAAATATTTTGGGAGAGAAAGACCGGCATGGCTGACAGGAAGATCAGATTCAATTCCTTGTTCAAAATAAGGTAGAGAACAAACTTTACTGTGCTTGTGACAGTCTTCCCTTGGACCATCCAGAAACGGATTAAAAACACCTCAGACTGTTTCCTTTATTTTTATTCCCTCTCTGCACCTCTGGTCTGGCTCTCACAGTAGCTCATGAGGTAATCCTAATCCAACTATGAGATACAATTGTACAAAATACAGTAGAAAATACCTTCAACAAACTACTTCTCCATTCACATGTAAAACAGAGAAGCAGCTAACTTGGGGATTTTTTTCCTCTATCTGCGGTTATTCTCTAGCACTCCTTAAAAAACTGGGGTTTTACTCTTATTACACCAATGTCACTGCAACACAGACGTTCTGCTAGGCACAATTGAGTCCTTAATATCACAGAATCCCAGAATCCCAGACCGTTAGGGATTGGAAGGGACCTCAAAAGCTCATCCAGTCCAATCCCCCTGCCGGAGCAGGAACACCCAGATGAGGTTACACAGGAAGGCGTCCAGGTGGGTTTTGAATGTCTGCAGAGAAGGAGACTCCACAACCTCTCTGGGCAGCCTGGTCCAGTGCTCTGGCACCCTCACTGAGAAGAAGTTTCTTCTCCAATTTCAGTGGAACCTCCTGTGTTCCAGTTTATGTCCATTACCCCTTGTCTTATCATTGTTTGTCACCGAGAAGAGCCTGGCTCCATCCTCGTGACACTCACCTTTTATAAATTTATAAACATGAATGAGGTCTCCCCTCAGTCTCCTCTTCTGCAAACTAAAGAGACCCAGCTCCCTCAGCCTTTCCACATAAGGGAGATGCTCGACTCCCTCAGTCATCTTTGTAGCCCTATGCTGGACTCTCTCCAGAAGTTCCCTGTCTTTCTTGAACTGAGGGGCCCAGAACTGGACACAATATTCCAGATGCGGTCTCACCAGGACAGAGTACAGAGGGAGGAGAACCTCTCTCGACCTAATATAACTCCTTTTTTTGATAATATTGTTCTTCAATTTTCTTTATAAACTTAAAGAATTTGCCACTGTCCTCAGCCCATAAATCATAACAGTTTTCTCTTAACAGCTTACTTAATTAACTCTTGTTATTATCTCTGCACAATTAGCACAAGCTGTCTACCTAATGCATAAAACTGAGATGCTTCTCTTTTGTATCGTACATGGATATTTGAATTTTCACTGAGAAATGTAACATTTGGTATCCACAGCAAATGCCAGTGTTTTAACCCAGTACTTATTCCGGTTCAATTCAGTGTTTGCAAACACCTGCTGGTTCAAGAATTAATAAATAAGCAGCCTATTCTCTCTAATGTTGAAATTATCAGCGAGGATGTTACAACCTGCCAGTGCCACACCTTCCTTTTGGATGCAAAGCAGACAGATAACGCCGCAACCCTGGTTACAGCCAGAATATTTCCATCCAATGTAGCTGGAGGACAGCGAGCTGCTCTGAGTCACGTTCCCACTGCCAAATACAGATTCCTGAGCAAATCTGCATATTTCCATTCTGTCTACGTGATGTACTTTTAGGATGTAATATAGAGATAGCAACACCGTTGCTGTTCATTTATATTCTTCTTATCAGTGTTCACACGATGGGAAGAGGCTTATATCCTAGCCAGCGTGGATGAATATTATATAGGGCACTTTGAAAGTTCTTCAGCAAGTATTAATTCTCTGTGGAATTTCCCACTACTTGTTATGTTAACAAAGAGGAAAAAAAACAATTAAATACCCTCATCATGATCACTCTCCTCATTAAGCAGTTACATTAAAAAGTGGTGACCTCAAAGCAGACAGAAATATTAACTTTCAGTGCTGCGTCCAGTGATTTTAGCAACAACTGAGCAATAATTCTTCTCAGTGAGGGTGACAGAGCACTGGCCCAGGCTGCCCAGAGAGGTTGTGGAGTCTCCTTCTCTGCAGACATTCAAAACCCGCCTGGACGCCTTCCTGTGTAACCTCATGTGGGTGTTCCTGCTCCGGCAGGGGGATTGGACTGGATGAGCTTTGGAGGTCCCTTCCAATCCCTAACAGTCTGGGATTCTGTGATAATTGAGGATGAAGTGATTTTTTTGCATTCGATAACTTTATTTCACTTCTCACAGTTAATAAGTTATTAAACCCCCTGCTCACATCTGTTGTTTTCCCCATTAACCAAAGCAGTAAATGCCACTGATGCCACAAGTGCATTTTCCCGGTTTTCTCCAATTTTACCAATTTTTTAATTTGGGGCAAAAATTTCTTACGCTACTTTCATAAGTATATGAAAAGTCATTATCATATGCAATTTGCTGTAAGGATATGAAGCCCTCAAGAAAAGCTGCTAGAAATCTATGTGAATTATGAGAAATAAAAAATATAAAAGCTCATTAATTCTAATTCCTTCCAAAACTGAACACAGAACACCAATAGCCAAGCTTACAAATGCAAAACGTGTGACATATGTAGAGTAGCTCGCTATTTATTATCACCACAAAATTAGGTCTTGTGGTACTCAGATGGTATAAAAATAAAAGACTCCTAGTATTATATATTATGCAGAAGAAAAATGAACAAGTAAGTTTCTATCCTATGAGTTCTCAGTATTAACCAACTGGAAATGAAGCCTCTTTGTCCTAAATATTGATTAAGATCCTTAAAATCTCAAAAAACAAACAACCCAAGACAAGTAAAATATGGATCTGGTGTTGAATCAGAATCAAAAGTTGGGATATATGTGCTCATCTCCAAGTACCAAGTCATCTGAGAGCTGTACAATAGCAACAACAACAAAATACCAAAAATCTACTTGGTGCCAAAGTATGTCCCATTTAGCAAATAGTCTTTATTCCTCCTAATTTTTTTTCAGTAGAACTAATAATTTCAAAGGAAGATATTTCCTTTAACCACATGAGGGCACACCACACTAGAGTAACAGCAAAATACCCTACTTGTGAAATCCTGTGCTTTGTGTACTTGGTACTGTTAGAGTGGATCTGGATGAGACCTGTTACTATAAGCAGCAGAAACTTTACAAAGCAACATTCTCAGTTGATATTTAATGCACCAATTTCCTGACACTTCGTTTGGGTTTCAAAATCTGTTGACAATCTTAAAGGCAGCGTTATTTAAGATTTAGTCCTCAAAGGAACACAACCACAAAGCAGACAACGGTTGCAGGAAAGAGGGATGGTCGTTTCCTTAGCAAGGTGCTACAGCTTTTTCTAAAAGGTCCTGGGGTTATGTATGTTGAGGAAAGAAAATAAAATGTTTTATTTAATAGAATTATAGAATGGTTTGGGTTGCAAGAGACCTTAAAGATGACCTGATCCAACCTCCCATGGGCAGGGACACCTCCACCAGCCCAGGCTGCTCCAAGCCCCATCCAACCTGGCCTTGGGCACTGCCAGGGAGGAGGCACCCACAGCTTCCCTGGGCAAACACAAGACTATTTAAGTAATCCTTAAGTGGATACTAAGCTAAGACAGCAGGCAGCTGTCAGGGCAGGGAGGACACTGTTGAACTCTATCACAGCAAGCTGAGCTCCCCAGGCTTCACCAAAGAGGAGAAGCTGGAGCTCCTGGGAGTGCCCTTTGTTGGCTGCTGATGGAGCCTCGGCTCCCCTGAGGTGATGTTATTGCTTGTGAACTCTCCAAAACAGCATTTGAAACAATCTTACACATCACTAAAAACCTAAGGAAAAAGATTCCCAGGAGTTTCGGTTTCAGTTCATGTAAAGTACTGGAAGTGAAGGATGTGAAATACTCCAGACATATGCAGCGAGTTACTGCGCTAGTTTCTCTGTAACAAGTAATAGATCGTTTTTTTAATGAAAACCTTTCCCATAGAGCACAGCAGAAAACAGAAGCAAACAATCTTCCACTCTTATTTATACAACAGATTAAATCAAAATCCCCCCCCAAAATGGATATTACTTCATTTTCTAGGGGTTCTAGTTCCAATAGTGTGAAAAATAATGACATTAACTTACTCTTCGAGTCAATTTTTTAAACAATAACAAACAACTGGAGAAAATGAAGAAAATTATTTAAAATGACTACCAAGAAAATGATTTATTTTTTTTTTCCAAGAAGGTTGTACATTGTACATGTCTGTAACATGTCCATACATGTCTTTAAAGCAAAATGTGGACAGGTTAAAGGCAATATTCTTACCATATTATTTCAATCCTTATCCAAAACAAGTTCATTTAAATGAAATCATAATTCTACAAAATAGTTTCATCTGTGACAGACCAGATGAGACCAGGACCAGCCTATTATACCTTTTATTCTTTTTCCCCACCATTTTTTACCCTTCCTCAACCAATAAGCACACACTCAGGTATCCAGTTTGAAGTATGACCTGAATTACAGAGTTTGAACAAAATACCATTTCCGAGCATGAATTTTCAAGCTGCTGGAACATTTCACCTTCAGCCACCCATTTCATCATGATGGCAACCTCCAGAAGAGGTGCAAGTCCACAGGTAGAAGGAAATAACTGTATCAGTGTTTCCATTTCAGTTTGCAAATTATTTCAGTCCTGAAATAATTTCAAACGGGGTCTAGAGAGAATCGCACAGCAGCATCAATCGCCACCCCTCCACCAGTCAACTGCAGTCGTGCTGACATTAAACAGCGAAGAAAACACTGCAGAGACTGTAAACACAGAGCACCTATAAATTCTCACTGAAAAAAGACAGAAAAGCATATTCCCTGAATGCTGCTTTTTTAGGCTGCTTATTTTACACATTTCACCCACTGTATAAACTCTCCAATCGCCAACTTAAAATTGAACAACCCTGTTGCTATAGACATCATCGTAAGTTAATTTTGGCTGGAAGGGACCTCAGGAGGTCTTTAGCCCAGATCCTCATCAAAGCAGGGTCAACTTTGACATCAGATAAGGACTCATTCCAGTACAGCAATGGCTTATTTATTCGTGACCCCAAATAGGACTCAGTGCTGCAGGTCTGGTCCTACAACTACTGATGGCAGGGGAACAATCATAGAGTCACAGAATGTGTAGGGTTGGGACAGACACTTAAAGTTGATCCAGTCCAACCCTGCAGTCTGCAGGGACATTGGTACCAGATCAGGTTGCTCACAGCCCCATCAAGCCTGGCCTTGAATATCTCCAGGGATGGGGCCTGCACCACCTCTGGGCAACCTGTGCCACTGATCGACCACCTCATGGGGAAGAGCTTTTTCCTCATAGCCAACCTAAATCTGCCCTTTTCCAGTTTAAAACCATTCCCCCTTGTCCTATCGATCCATGCCCCAGTGAACAGCTCTTCCCCAGATTTCTTATGGGCACCTTTCAGGTCCTGGAAGGTCACTGTAAGGTCCTTTAAATCTTTAAAATTTAAATTTTTGAAATTATAAAGTCCTATAAATCACTTCCCTTGACCTCTGTTCATACTTACCCTAAAACCACCAAAACAGCTCAGGAGAGTTTGGCCTTCTTTCCCACAATGTTGCACTCCAGTTTCATGTTCAATTTGTTGTCCACCAGGACTCTCACGGCCTTTTCCACAAAGCAGCTCAAAAAAGCCTAAAACCTCCAAAACAGCTCAGGATGAGTTTGGCCTTCTTTCTCCACAATGTTGCATTCCAGTTTCATGTTCAATTTGTTGTCCACCAGGACTCTCACAGCCTTTTCCACAGAGCAGCTCAAAAAAGCCCATCCCCAGCCCTTACCGTCTGGTTACTCCATCCCACCGCAGGACTTCGCATGGGCTTTTATTGCGCCTCATTAGGTTTCTGTCAGCCCATTTCCTCAGCCTGTTGAGATACTCCTCATGGCAACCTGTATCTTCTGAGCATATCGACCTTCCTCCCAAACCGGTGTTGTCTGGACTTTTATTGCAGCTGCATTTCACCTCGTTGCCCCAACCAATGACAAGACATTCAACAACAGCAGCTTGACACTAAGCCCTGCAGACTGCCCCTGGCAGTTTCTGGCCATCAATCTTTGACCACTATTCTTGAAATCCAGAAGTCTGGCCAGTTTTTGACCAGATTTGTAGTCCACCTATCCCCTGTACATTGTACATCGTACAGGGAAGGTAAAGCCTGTATTTCGTCAACAGTCAAGATCTGTTCCCTTGAAAAAGCATTGAGTTTCTCTACTGTGTACCTTTTTGTACAGCACTACAGGGAAAAACCAGCAGAATCCAACGTGTTATTACAAACAATTTGTGTGAGAGACTCAAAGGAATCTGTTGAAAGTTTGCTTTGTTTCTTATTTTTAATAGCAACCGACTAAGCTTTCAACTCATTACTATTCCAACTTATTACTATTCAACTGAAATGAGATTCAAAGGTGTCTTGTGATGGTCTAATATATGGTGTATCTGTCCCTAGAGAACAACCACCTTATCCATTTGGGCAGAGGAGGACATTACTCTTGAGTAGAGCATATTCCATGCATTAAATGGGTGCTGTGCTATGCTGGCACCCAGACATCTTAATTTTCTTTTATAATTTCATCATTATGCTATGGACCTGGCAATAGAGCTCGCTAATTCAGATAGTCCATTCAGAGCCATGACAGATATGGCAAAAGAGAATGTTTCCAGAAAAACCCCTTCGGTCAAACTAGAAGTACTGGCTTTCTCCCAGGATGTGTCAGGAACACAAAGCATTCCTGTATTCCTCCTGCTGATCTTGATATTTTTCAGAAGAACAGGGAGCAGGAACACCATCCCACGCAGATCTAACAGCCGCTTCTGTCCCACTCGTTCCACAGATCGATCGAGTTGAGCAGACATCAACAATTTCTTCATTGCTTGTTTCAACAAAGCCGTGAGTAATACATCTAATTATCCCGCTGCATATGGTCCCTAAACCTTTCTAATCACCACAGAACTAGGCATTTGTCTGCCTACCTGATAACTGAATTTGGGGTTGTGTTTTTCCCCCCATAGTGAAGAGATCAGCTTGTTTTTTGCTCCTGCTGCAAATGAAACAGCCCTTAACCCACTGTCTGTTGCCATTACCACGATCAGCATCGATTCTCTGCATAGTAACATGGTAACAGTAACTTTGGATTAACCTTATCCATACAGAGAAGAACAAAATTACAAATTTGAGGGAAAATAACCCCAACTGGCAGTGAAAACGAATAAAAGTCTTAGAGGTATAGAAGAAAAGAAGCTGATAAAAATATGTATCTACATTCCCAGCAGTAAGTGGCAATTGGCAGAAGAGAACAGCAGGTGCCAAGGAGAAGGTGTTGTGTCTGAAACACAAAGTGACATTAAGTTTTCAACTCATTCTGGCACAAGCAACAGAGGCGCACGACAAGAGATTTCTATTAAGGAATGAATGTATTAATTAACATGAAAGTACACGGACTTCAGGCTGTATTTTAAAAAATAAGTTATTTAGCAAGGATGTCTTCCTTAACAACGTATAATTCCATATTACATTTTTACAGCAGTTATCTCAGTAGGCTACTACTGATAAAAACTTAAAAAAACAAAAAAAGTCGATTTTTTTTCCCAAGTCAGCTTCTTAACAAACACCTCTTAGCTGAGTTTTCTTTAATTATGAAAAGTAAAGCTCTTAAAAAATGCCAAAATTCTCCAACGTGACTGTTAAGGAACACTTCTAGACACGTTGAAAACCACTCAACACAGACTTTGAGCATGCAGTTTAATTTCTCTGTATTCAGAACAATGCACAGTCAGTAGGAATTTGTACGTCTCTAACTGGAAAATAAAAAGAAAGGGTTGACTCACACAAGACCAAACATTTGTAAATAAATAAACACATCTGAACGTGCAATATGGGAAGTTTCGGGCAGTTATCATAGGGAACGTGTGACAGCTTGTAAAACTATTATCTGTAGTATAACCTAGAAGACTCTAGAGACTGGGAACAGAAATATTAAGATGAATATCTATGAGTAGAAATGTTTTGTTAAGCACCACAGCGAAAGCAGAGCAAAAGATTCAAAGAGCAATCATTTAATCAAACTAAACATAAAATTCTTCCGCTCTACCACACGAAATTTCACACAGTAGGTGAAGTACAGCTCTGACTGCTGCTTCAAGGAGCATATTTGTACTTGGGCTGGGTGTTGTTCATGTAATTTTACCTTAGATACAATGAAATACATTTTTTTGATTATTAATCATGTTCTTGATTAAATTACATTTAAATATGAATGCATCTCCTGCACTGTTTCTAGGTAACTTCTCATTTCTGCTGTTTGCTGTAAACTAAATGAACTTCGTTACCAAGCAAGGAACAAAACTAATTTTCCTTCTATTTTTTTAATGAAACATATGGTTCTGTGTTGCTACAGAAACCATTCTCATAAAAATGTAAAAGAAATCACATTTACATAGTGTATTATATAGATTAACCTAGAGACATTCTGGAAGGAGCTAACAAAAGGCGATTTTGCTGTTGAATCACTAAAGAACACAACTCCACATCAGTGAACATCAGTTTCACTAAGATTTATCTATCAAGTTAAAATCTATATTTTTTTATTTAGGAAACTATCCTCAAGGATGACAGACTGACGTGTTCAGCCTGTGATTGAAACCAAAACTGTTCTTTATTTCTAATGCATGAAGTTTTGAAGGTGTCACCACAGGGTCTTGAAAAAGAAGGAATAAAAGAGATACAAAAGCCTAGTGGAAACCAACCCTGTTTATTTTGGATTCGTATAAAACCAACCTTGAAAGATTCACTGCCACAACTGTTGCTGTCAAATCTCCTAATCCATAAACACAGCTGCTTCCCTCACCAGGGAATTTTTAAGGAAGTAACACTGGTCCATCATGACCAAGAGCCTAGGAGCTCGTCTTGCTACACCAGCAGACCATAAACACGCTGGGTTTTTGCTTGACTCTAATAAATTGTCTTATTCACCAATTGGTGGAGTTAAACTAGTGCAAAGTCCACTACAGCCAATCACTGTGAGTTTAAAATCAAGTATATTTTTGCCTTACATTTTGGCTGACCACAAACGGTTTAACACATACAGTAACGTAATGGTAGTCAGCAGGAGTAAGGGCCCTTGCGCAAAGATTGATTGAATCACTCCAATATTCAGGTACTGCTTAGGAATTAGCTGCCAGAATTTAAGATCTTGCACTTTTTCCATTCAATATGTAAATCTTGGACTCCTTCAAGGCAATTTTCTTTGGTCAACTTGACATTTAAAATACAATAATGCTAGGAGGAGCAAAGGCACTTTCTTACATTGAGTGCGGCTCAACACATTGAGACTCTGTTTTTATCCATTTTAACACTGCGTTTAAAAGTTCAAGCAAGATCCTACTGCAAGCTGGTTTTGCTCTTTTATTCCAATTTTTTACTGTGTCCTACTACTTTTTGCCTCAAGTTCTCCAATAAAAAACCATGCAAACCTTTCCCATACACACCAGCTTTCATGATAGAGCACTAACTAAAAAGCGTTTCTTAAGCACTAGCATTAAGGATTGAAGATTATATGTCAGCCTTACGAATCATCCTTATTTGTACCATGTATTAAGTAAAACATTTAGTATTAAAAATGGCTATTTTTAAGTCTAAAGGTCTTCGCTAAGTGAACTCATTAAATTTTAAGCCAAATAAATGCTATTCACTGTGTTGAAACAGAAAAGTGGAAAGAGGTTTCAGAAGTACATGTGGGAGTACGATGTAAAAAAGCAAATGTTGGGTTTTTTGGAGTTTGATTTCTTGTTTCTTGTTTCTTTTTAGTAGCTGAACTGGAAGAAAAGATATGGAATAAGTACTGTGAAACAGCCTTCTGGAAAGTCTAATCAGCTCTACATCATATAGTGCCAGCTACCTGTGCTCCTCTGAAAGCTAAATGCAGGTTAGATTTAATTAGGTCATTAGACTGTATCTGACATCAGTTCATTTAGATTCTCAGTTTCATCTTATCTCAGATCACGACTCCCAAGGAAGAAGAAAGGGACTGCTCAGTGCTTACATTACAGCTAAATAAAACTATTAGCACTCAGAAAGTCCAGGAATTAGGAGATTCCTCAGATCTCTATGCTTTACCATGAAGACAAAAAACCTGCATTTCAATACAAACTGCTTTGGTTTTTTTTCAGCTGCTTGGTCAGATTGTTTCTAAAATAGGAAATCACAACATCCAGAAACAAAAAAGAAATATTAATTTATCCTGAATTGTTGAGAACTAAGCCACAACTTGGAAGAAGAAGAATCGCCCTGCACTCATCCCAGCAGCGACGCACACAGGTCGGCAACAGAGTAACTATGGTCAGAAATAATTAACAGAGTTATTAAAGTTCTTAATTTGTGAGGAAAGAGCAGGAGAATTGTGCCTCAACTGTTTATTTGTTAGCTAACAAGAAACGCTGTAAAGCCTTCTGAACATCTTAATAAACATCTTGACAACATCAGCAATGAAGAGGGATGAGTTTAAAGAGAACAAATGTCTGTCTGGGAACAGTTTCTATGAAATTAAGAAAGGGATTATACACATTGAATAGCAGGAAATGTTTCTTTTCAGAAGGATAAATAGATCAATGTGCCATTTAAGAATAATTAGGAAGATTTACATTTCCTGGGTGTCATCCTCTCTTATCTACTCTTCCTCTGTGTATTCAAGGTTTGTTGTTATTGTTGCTTTTAATAGTTTGAAGAAAAATCACCCATGACTGTGAATACAAAGGGTGTAGAAATTAATTCATTAAAACACAATCAGCAGG
>NW_010171267.1:56313-64121 GCF_000695765.1 Mesitornis unicolor
TCTCAATTAATGAAAACCACCTAAGTTAACAAACAGAGAAACCCTCCAGTATTAGGCAAGACAGAAACCATTTCTATTAATGCATTCAGCTTTTCAGAAGAGCTAGAAGCTGCTCAGTACTGCAATAGATATTGGCATTTTTATTCTCCTCCAGACGGTTGTTTGGGAATTCAAAATTCACAGAAAGCTTTGTGTTATTTATAAATAATCCTGACTGCAAAGTAGATTAGATAAATTAAATTAAATTAAACCAAACTAAAAATTGATAGCATAGCCTGTAACCAAGCAGCAAACAACAAACCTTGCCTCTAAATGATGCAGGATTTGCCTCTAAATGACAGATTTAAAAAAAATATATATAATTTTTTTTACAAACAGAATTTTCACACAGATCTTCAATATTTCCATTATCTGGCACCAACAACCAAACTTAAAAGCCTAAATTAAATAACCTGATGGTTTCCTACATGTGCAAGGGCAGGTGGAAGCAAGGTGTTCAAGAGCATTAAACATTCATTTTTATTTCATAAATGAAACTGAAGTCACAGAAAGGACATCAAGTTAAGACAACCTTAGAAAATTACCCTACATATCCACTCCATATTTGCTAAATATTTTTAGCCAGAACATGAATTCAAGCAGTTAAGTATTTATGATCCCTTTAATATAATCAGTTACGAATGGAAAATGGATCGATTGTAATGTTTGATTGCACAAGCAAAGCGATAGGTGAGATTTCACACCTGTTAACTTGTCCAAACCGAAATACTCCTGTTTGATTACAGATGCTCTGAAGGATGTTTTCCCCTAATGTTTCAATGTCTTTGAAAACAATTTGTAACTTTAGTAGCAGCCTTTTTTCTCCATGTTACCCACTCTTAAACAGCTTTTTAAACACTCCCTATGCTGAATTAAGAAAAATAATTAACAAACAAGGAAAAGTAGCATAGACTAAGGGAGCAAAAAGCTCTTGGAAGTAAGAACAGCCACTTGATGTTGAGTTTGTACGGCACATGGCGTATGGAGGTCAGATCCACAGCAGCACAGGCAGGAAGATCCTGAAGTCCAAAGCCCACCATGACTCATTAGGCAGATGCTGTTAATGAGTGAGCATTTTGTAATGAATCACAACGGCGCTTCGCTATGACTCGGGGGCACAGCTTGCTCTCCAAGATAAAGACCCCATTTAAAATCCTGTACCGCAGGCGGAATGGCTGCTGATTTATCTCCAGCTGATAAATCTCCCAGTTTTTAAGAAGGTATCAGGTCGCTTATTAGCCTCAAACATGAGCACCAGCTGGGGGGAAGCCAGAACTTCCTTACCAAGAACATAAGGCTCTTTCAGTCTAAGTGGTCAGAATAAAAAGCCTGACCTGAAACTATGCACTCTCTAAAGAAATAAAAATTAAAACCTATACATACACTCCAGGAGTACATTCCCTGTTGGTTTTTAATAGAGTGTCCTGGTTTGAGCTAAATAGAACTAATTTTCTATTAAGTGATTTTACTTTTCAGCTCAGTCTCTTTTAAGTGGCTGAACTTGCTGAAAACTGGCAGCATGGTTTTCCAGACAGTGTGATAATCTCAAGGCCACTGTCTCACTATGGGTGCCGCGTCTGCGCTGACGGTGGAGGAGCGGATCCAAAATGGACCAACGAGGTACTCCACCCTACATGCGTCATACTCGGTATAAAGCCAAGGGATCACCAGGGTCTCAATCCTTCTTCCATCTTGGAACCCTTCCGTCTCAGACCCTTTCATCCACCTCGATCCTGCAGAGGCCGAGGCCTGAGCAGACCCTGCTGGTTCATCTGCCTGATCCTGATTTGTGTGTCCTGCATCCTGCTCCCACTGCTGCTGAGTTAGTTCTGGGACTTTTCCAGTGCCCAGCTCCACAGAGCCTCTAGTGACGTATACACCATTGGGAGGAGGGTGGGGGGAGGATTTTATATTGGTTTTGTATATATTTGTACATATCTGTATATATTTCATTATTTTCATATTTACAATATTATTCTGTAGTATTAGTATTATTGTTTCATTAAATCTGTTAGTTTTATTTTCCAACCTGTAAAGTCTCTCTCCCTTAGTCTCTTTTCTCTTCCCTGCTGGGGAGGGGAGAGGGGTTAACAGAGAGCATCTGTGCAGGATTTAGTGGCCGGCCCAGCCCTAAACCACAACATAGAGAGAAAGGAATCACTCTTTCAAGAGATAGCAGAGACTTTTCACAGCAAAAAGCAATACAGCATGAAGACTCCCATGACATTTAGTTAAAATTTGATGGCTCCTTATTTGTGATTATCAGCCTCTGAACGAGGACAAACCTTGTGGTTGTTTATTCTTGACCCTGTCCTCGATCCTGATCCCAACACTTAACACAAATCCTACAGCTTGCTTAGAAATGCAGAATCTCTCAATCTTTTTCTTCTTAAAGAAAACGGTGTTGGGAACTGAAATGAGAGAAAGGTCAACAAAAGCAGTGTGACCTTTCCTGCTTTCTCTATGACAAAAAATCTTAATTGTGTTTGTTCACATCCTTCTTTTCAGGAAATTGCTCAAATTGTAGCCATAACCTTTCACAAACCCCAGTATAATATAACTCAATAATAGAAGTAATTAAAATGTAACAGCTAAGTTCTCCTGACCCGATATCTTACATGCAGAGTATCTCTGATCATCAAAGGTCTCCATCAGTGTTTTTTACTTCCTCTTGGGCCTGCGATAGAGATTTTTAACTGAAACACTTCAGCTTTAAAATTTAGCAAAGGACATAGGAAAAATACTGGAGAATTCAAGAACAATTCTGGTGTTTGATATATGAATAAATGGAAAAGAAATAAATAGATGAGACAGCATGCAAAAAATACAGTAGTGTTTTAATGAAATTAGTCAAAACTAAAGCAGACCACAAAGCAGCACAGAGGACATTTGCTGCATTTAGTATCAAGATGGGAGACAATCTTCAATACTGAAAATACTAAGGCACACACAGCGAAGAAAAAACAAGGATCTCTACAGAGGTATCACTGCTCAGAAGAGATTAAAGGGATGCTGTGAATGACTCTGCATGCCAAATGCTACCACTCACTGATGGTCAAAAAGGCAAAGCCTTAACAGGAAAGAAATTCAGAAAGGGAAGAAAAAAATAACAAAGCAATAACCCATTCTACCACCACATATGTGGAAAAGACCTCAAAAAATATCTAGGCTATACCACCCCAAAAGAGGATCAGCTCTACCTCTGCCATTCCCAACAGCGCTATGGCAGAACTGTTATCCATCCCATTTTAAAGACTTCAAATATTGTCCATTGCATGACTTCCTTGGGAAATCTGTTTCAATGCTTCACAGCTCTTACTATGAGAAAGCTTTTTCTGAGATCTACCTGGATTCTTCCACTTTGCAATTTAAGTCCATTACTTCTCATCCTATCCACTACAGGCATGGAGAACAAATTGCTCCTTCCCTCTTCATGTATTTGATAGCTCTTACATTCCACTTCAGTCTTTCCTTAGAATAACAGCTCCAACTCACTCAGTCTTTCACAGAATGTCATGTTTCTAGACTTCTGCTCTTTTTAGTGCCCTTATCTAGACTCCTTCCAACTGTTCAAATCCTTCCTGCATCATATTGCATCTTACTTGACCAGCACTTCTCTCCTAGTGCTGAAAAGCATGGGAGGATTATTTTTCAGGAAGATGTATTTCTGTTCTACAGCCGAATTTAGCACACGGCTGTTTAGAAAATCATGACACTCTTGACATGCTCAGCTATGATCCACCACCATCTCCTCTCCTATGGCAGGTCACTGATGTGTGTTTATGCAGTTAATTATGCCTGGCCACATGCAGAGCTTTCTAATTGCCTGTACTGCATTACATTCTGTATTTCCAGATTATCGTCTACAATTGGCCAAGGTTATGTTGACTCCTAATTCTGTTTATTAGCTTCCTTACAGTCCCAACTATAGCTTTGTGTCCTCTGCAGAGGCAGAAGATATTCATCCTCTATTCCATCATCTGGACCATTAGTTAAAATGCTGAAGATCAGAACACCATGTGGTTCACCCTCCATTATAGACAGTGAAACCTCATAGTAAATCCAATCTCATAAATTTAATTTAAACCACAGCTCGCTCCTCAGAATGCCATATCATAGAATTACAGCATGTGTTGGGTTGGAAGGGACCTTTAAAGCTGATCCAGTCCAACCCTGCAGTCAGCAGGGACATTGGGACCAGATCAGGTTGCTCACAGCCCCATCAAGCCTGGCCTTGAATATCTCCAGGGATGGGGCCTGCACCACCTCTGGGCAACCTGTGCCACTGATCGACCACCTCATGGGGAAGAGCTTTTTCCTCATAGCCAACCTAAATCTGCCCTTCTCCAGTTTAAAATCCTTCATGCTATTGCTCCATTCCCCAGTGAACAGCTCTTCCCCAGCTTTCTTATGGGCACCTTTCAGGTCCTGGAAGGTCGCTCTAAGGTCCCCCTGGAGCCTTCTCTTCTCCAGACTGAACAACCCCAGCTCTCTCAGCTGTCTCCATAGCGGAGCTGCTCCAGCCCTTGGATCATCTCTGTGGCCTCCTCTGGCCCTGCTCCAGCACTTCAATGTCCTTTTTGTGCTGGGGACTCCAGAACTGGAAGCAGTATTCCAGGTGAGGTCTCGGCTGCTACGCAGCAGCAAATTCTCCTTATTCAGCCAAGTTTAGTCCTGTTACAGGAGGTCCTTATGACAAGCCATGTTTCCTCTTATCTTTGTGCAAACTCAACAAAAATTGTTGCTGACTTCTAGCTGAGACTCCCATCACTCCCTCAGAAAAGATGCAGTGGAATGGGAACAAAAAAAGGAGGAAGAAGAGGGACCAGAGAGAGCAAATCTTCCTCCCTGCACACAACCTTCATGAGAAACTGTGTTCTCCTTCTCCATCTCAGCACCCAAGTCTGAGGCTCAGGAAATCTCAGCTCCTGCCCAAGGGTGCTTCAAAGACAGAAACCTCTACACATTTACTGCACCTTACAACCTCCCACAGTGATAATCTTACAATCTCCCCTATCTATCTGCTGTTGGACACTGGTGAAGAAAGGAAACATGGCAAACCACGACATGACAGCCCTCACAAGCATCAGGGCTTATCAAAGTTCTCTCCTCAAGGGGTTTTTCTGGTTTTTAACAGGACTTTGCCTCTGAAAAGGGCTGCCTGGATGCGGCAGCTTTCTCACAGGGCTGATAATTCCCATGGCAGCGTGTTAGGGTGTTACAGAGCCTAAAGAATAAGTCAATAGAACCAATTAGATTTTCTTGCTACCAAAAAAAATACTTTCTTGGCTACAAGAGTACTAAAAATCATATGCAGTCCCACCTGAAAAATCTACTTATAAATTACCTAGCAATTGGGTCATCCAGTTTCACTGAGATGTTAACAAATGGTAATAAATCTGCCCAGGGCCACTTTTGCATTTGATTCTGACGAAAGCAAAGAGGGTTTAGAGCAGCTGAATGAGTAATATCAAACATTATTCATACGTGCAATGGCAGGGCACGGCAACAAACACCTCTGCTGCAGCATCAGTTTTTAATTAACTTTTGCAGTCCCTGCATAGTTATGGGCATACCCTATAAATTTTATTCTAACATGCTGAAAACGAGAATTTTAAAGCTTGAATCTCTTTTAGTAAAACACATAATTTTAAAAAACTAGGCTTTTATTTATTACACTCCTTCGCAATAAAGAGCACTTGCATGTACTCAGTCTTTGAATAACTTGATTTTCAATTTACCTGTAGAAAGCAATTTCTAGGGACACTTACAGAATCTACAAGCAAAAAAATTTATCAGACATAATTTTTTTTTAAAAAAAAACAACTTTCAAATCTTGTCACACCACTATAAAAAGAATTAAGATTATATCACTTAAGAAAAATATCTGTTTCTTTAGTACAGGTACCAAAATCAATCCAGGACAGCCTTATTGATTTCCACTGTCACAGGCTAAAAGGAAGTGGATGCTAAAAAGAAACAGGGAATTGAAAGTTACACTTCTTATCAGGAAGCCATCTCAGGGAAATACCTGTAGTCAGGGTGGCACTCGAGTATATACTTAGCATTAAAGAAGTACTCAGCACCTCAAAAAAGACCTCCCAGAACTGCAATCTCTCTTTTGGGCTCTAAAATTTTCAAGTTGCCCGTAACATTCTCTAAACACTTAAGTTCCTGGGAGGTTTTTTGTCTGCTGTCAAGAAGCAAGAAGACTGCTCCTCTGTCTGATCTACGAATGTTTCTTCCTCTCAACCATTTAGGGAGCAAGGCAAAAGCAGGTCAGATTTTCATTATAACGAGATTATGCTGATCTTTTATCCAAGACTGGTGAGAGACCCAGAGACCACAGTGTTATGATACCAAAATTCACCTTGGGAGGATGTCCTGGTTTGAGCTAAATAGAACTAATTTTCTATTTAGTGATTCTACTTTTCAGCTCAGTCGCTTTTAAGTGGCTGAACTTGCTGAAAACTGGCAGCATGGTTTTCCCAAACAGCGCTGCTAGAAGATAAGCTCAGGGTCAGTTGTCTCACCGTGGGTGCTGTGTCTGCGCCTAAGGGGGTGGAAGTGGACCCAAAACTGACCAATGAGGTATTGCATCCCACATACGTCATACTTGGTATAAAAGCTGAGGGCCCACCAGGGTCTCAATCCCTTCTTCCATCTTGGAACCCTTCCATCTCAGACCCTTCTGTCCAACTCGATCCTGCAGAGGCCGAGGCCTGAGCAGACCCTGCTGGTCCATCTGCCTGATCCTGATTTGTGTATTCTGCATCCTGCTCCCACTGCTGCTGAGTTTGGTCTGGGAATTTTTCCAGTGTCCGGCTCTGCAGAACCTCTGGTGACGTATTTGTCATTGGGTGGAGGATTTTATATTGGTTCTTCTATATATTTGTATATATCTGTATATATTTCATTATTTTCCTATTTACATTATTATCCTGTAGTATCAGTATTATTGTTTCATTAAACCTGTTAGTTTTATTTTCCAAACCGTAAAGTCTCTCTCCTTTCTTCTCTTTTCTCTTCCCTTCTGGGGAGGGGAGAGGGGTTAACAGAGAACGTCTGTCCAGGATTTAGTGGTCGGTCCAGCCCTAAACCATGACAGAGGATGAATCTTAAAGTAGTTTCTTTGTTTTGGATGAAGTGCTCAGAATAAGAAAGACAAGACTGTTCTGGGAGTACGTCTTCTGTAAGCATCTGAGTCCCAAACATGTTTTGTTGTCCCAGCTCCCCGTCACCTGCTTCCCAGTACACCCAGTCCACATCAGCAGATGGGCTGGCTGCCTCGCTACCGCTTGCATAGGGATTGAGCAGCTGGGTTATGGCTCCCGGTGTGGAATGACTTGTAAAAATAAAGTGGATGTTAAATGAATAAATATGATACAGCAAACTGAAATATCCATTAAATAATGAACTATCATATGTACTTCAGCTCTAAGAAGAAACAGTTTCGGAATATAAACTGTGCGGGGGAATATAATATACTATAAAATCTTATGCAGGTTAAAAAATATACAAAGTATATTTTCCAAATACACTTAGGACCACAACTGAACAATCTGATGAAGTAAAACTTCTCTATTTTTTTTTCCTTTTTATTTCAGGGGGATTTCTTTCAAGGCTTGTTAGCATGTTTGGAGGGGGGGGTAATGATGACAGAAGACCTCTAAAAAAACCTCCTATAAAAGGATAAATATTTAGAAAAATATTAGTAATATGTGACTCTTGCAATAAAAAGTGGCTGGAAAGCTGCCTGGAGGAGAAGG
>NW_010171268.1:0-12787 GCF_000695765.1 Mesitornis unicolor
CCCTGTCCTTCTTGAACTGAGGGGCCCAGTCATTCTGATTCTGATCCAGAATTCAGCAATTCTGATTGCTGGTGGAAGGCCATAGGCTCCCTAATGGCAGCACAGGTTTTCAGGATGTGTCCTGAGCACGTTTCAGCTTGCTTTAACGATTTGCCAGTGTTCAAGTGCCTTTTGCTTCCCTTATTTTACCTTCAGCTCCAAAAACACCATTACATGCAGAAGTGAATGTGCCATGCACATGGAGCTAAGCAACTACGGGTAGTCCAAATAATATTTTAATGCTTGAGTAGTACAAATTACCCAATTACAACAGAAAAGCCTCAAGAATTCCAAAGTTCACACTTTTATACAAAAACACCCACACACTCTTGTTGGTAACCACCCCTTCTCCCTCATTTCCTCCTTGTGAAGCTCCTGTGGGTTTGATTTCAGAGTATTTTAATCACAGTCCCCTTTCTTCTCTGCAGCTGCCAACAGGGCTTTCTCTGCTAAGAGCAGAAATCATACTGACTGTGCTATGCAAAGTAGCATAATAGTATTAGTATTAGCACTATCAAAACTCTTGGTGGTAGTATCAGCAGTAGTAGTGGTAGTAGTAATAGCATTAGCAGTAGTAGTAACCATCTTATTATATCCTAGGAAATACTGATATTGTAACAGTAGACTTTGGCATCTATTCATGACATTCAAAGCTTAGTGTGAATTCACAGAGTAGGATTTATAGGAAAATTCTGTACAGAAAAAAATGCTATTAAATGCAAAACAAACAAACTGAAGTAACAATAGCTGCTATCTTATACATATATTTGATAGGAATAACATAAAAGGAAGCCTTTTGAATAAAATCAGAAGAGCTTAAAATGTGTAGGAGTATTTCTCGAGTAGGTTTTGTTTGTTTTAGAACAATGGGCTTAATACAGGATAAAGATACATCTAACTCTTAAAATAGTCCAGGTTCTCTTTCATAATAATAGTGCTTATAAATGATGAATACACAGAATGTTTTTCCTTGTCTTCAGAATACTAATGTGTATTAAAATACAGTTATCGTTGTAGTTCATAGAAACATGCAATCCCAGCATGGTTTGGGTTGAAGGGACCTCACAGCTCCCCCAGTCCAACCCCTGCCATGGGCAGGGACACCTCCACCAGCCCAGGCTGCTCCAAGCCCCGGCCAACCTGGCCTTGAACACTGCCAGGGAGGGGGCACCCACAGCTTCCCTGGGCAACCTGGGCCAGGGCCTCA
Source organism: Mesitornis unicolor (assembly GCF_000695765.1). Taxonomy (NCBI): domain Eukaryota; kingdom Metazoa; phylum Chordata; class Aves; order Mesitornithiformes; family Mesitornithidae; genus Mesitornis; species Mesitornis unicolor. Next base: position 1,247 of record NW_010171268.1, read on the forward strand.
CCACCTCACAGGGAAGGATTTCTTCTTAATATCCAGTCTAAATGTCCCCTCTTCCAGTTTGAAATCGTTGCCTTTCATACTATCACTACACATCTTCATAAAGAGTAACTCCTCATCTTTCCTGTAGGACTCCTTCAGGTCCTGGAAGGCTGCTATGAGGTCTCTCCAGAGCTTTCTCTTCTCCAGGCTGAAGAACCCCAACTCTCTCAGCCCATCTTCATAGGAAGCACACTCCAGCCTCTGATCATCTCCATGGCCTCCTCTGGACCAGCTCCAGCAGCTCCATGGACTTCTTGTAATGGGGACCCCAGAACTGGATGCAGTATCCATGTGGGGTCTGAGCAGAGCAGAGCAGAGGGGCAGAATCCCCCCCTGGCCCTGCTGGCCACACTTCTTGTGATGCAGCCCAGGATGGGGTTGGTTTCTGAGCTGCAAGCGCCCATTGCCAGCTCATGTTGAGTTTTCCATCACCGACACCCCCAGGTCCTTCTCCTCGGGACTGCTCTGAGCCATTCTCCCCCAGCCTGGGTCTGTGCTTGGGATTGCTCCCCTGTACACCACAGTCCCACCCTCTGCTGCAGAATGTACCTGCACCAGAGCTGATTGCCTCTGCAAATTCATATTGTTAAAGTTTTTTGCCTTTTTTTTTTAAATCTTGAGCAACACTCTAGATAATAAGTGTTGCATGTTGCACTATCTTCATGATAAAATTGTTCACCGTGACTGATTGTAAATACAGAGTGCATAAAAAGAAGGAAATAAGACAAATCAATCAATAGAACATTTCACTCGTGAAACTGTCTGTAGACTACTGATGGCTTTACTCATTAAGCTTGATCTCAGATGTGCTGCTGAAAGTTAACTTCCCACTCACAGGCCTGTAGAATTAGACACTTATGCAAGCCTGACATCAGTTCCGCAGTCTGAAAAATTCAAGCCACTTTTAATATCTGTACTTAAGAAGGTTTTATTGCTTCAGACATATATCTCAGCTGTACGCATAAAAAGCAGAATACATACTGGGAAGATAAAAATATATCCCTTACATACCAAAATAAAAAAATAAAAGTAAAACCCATAAAAATCCATTTTTAATCTATTTTTATCCAACTGTCAAAGAGCACAGCCCAGGCAAAGGAAACATAAGATAGCAATGTAATTTTTCACTTTGACATGTTTCCACAATACAAAAACAAAACTACAAAGCTTTACTTAATTAAAATCTTTCAAGCTGTTTTAAGTATTTTATAATATATACTATATTTCTTACTACACTGCCCTTTTATACTGTGCACAAGACAATAATGGTTACCACAGTTTAGCTGCTTCGTGATAACTTAAATAAGCAAGTATCAAATTGGCTGCAAGTATAAACTGTGTGCTTCCCTAGTGCCCATCTTAATTTTTTCTATCTGTACAGAACTGTGGGTGCTCAAACATCCCATGGAGCTGGAACTCAGATGAATATAATTTCAAGTTCAGAGGGAAATACAGTGAGTAAGGATGAGGAAAAGGCTGAAGTACTTCATGCCTTCTTTGCCTCAGTCTTTAATAGCAGGACCGGTTGTCTGCTGGGTACCCAGCCCCTTGAGCTGGAGGACAGGGATGAGGAACAGAATAAGACCACCATAATGCAACAGGAAATGGTTAATGACCTGCTGCACCACCTACACATACACAGGTCTATGAGGCCAGATGGGTTACACCCAAGAGTGCTGCAAGAGTTGGCAGAAGTGCTCACCAAGCCACTCCTCATAATTTATCAGCAGTCCTGGCTAATGGGGGAGGTGTCATTGACTGGAGGTTAGCAAAACTAGAAAAGGGCAGATTTAGGTTTGATATGAGGAAAAAGGTCTTCCCCATGAGGTGGTCGATCAGTGGCACAGGCTGCCCAGAGGTGGTGCAGGCCCCATCCCTGGAGATGTTCAAGGCCAGGCTTGATGAGGCTGTGAGCAACCTGATCTGGTACCAATGCTTCTGCTGACTGCAGGGTTGGACTGGATCAGCTTTAAAGGTCCCTTCCAACCCAACACATTCTGTGATTCTGTGATTCTAAATGTGACATCCATTTATAAGAAGGACCAGAAGGAGGATATGGGGAAGTACAGACCTGTCAGTCTGACCTTGGTTCCAGGGAACTTCATGGAACAAATAATCTCGAGTGCCATTAGACACCATTTACAGTACAACCAGATGATCAGGCCCAGTCAACACGGGTTCATGGAGGGCAGGTCCTGATTAATGAACCTAATCTCCTTCTAATATCCTATAATAACAAATATTATAAATAATTCAGAATATATATTTTGTCAGGGTGGGAGAAGGATTAGTAACAAAGAGTTTTTAGGTATTTACAGAAAGCTAGCCAATCAAACTATACATAATATATCTTTTATAAAAATTACAGCATTTCTAAATCTGTAATTTTCCTGGATTTTTCATATTGTTTGAAAAAACTGATATTCAGTTGCTCCTACCTTTTGAACTCTTTCAGTTAAGGCTTGCAAGTACAGGACTTAGAATTTAGCTTTAGTTCATTATAGTATTTTTTCACCATCATCTTTCTTTGCTGGAAATCCTTCCAAAACACAGAAATAGTAAACATTGATTTTAAAACCTTTGAAAATAACTGTAAGAACTGTAAATGTTTCGTTATTATAGGATAACATGGAAAGCTGGATTATGGCTGGAAAGCTTCTGGGCAGAAAAGGACCTGGGGCTGTTGGTTGACAGCAGCTGAACAGGAACCAGCAGAGTGCCCAGGTGGCCAAGAAGGCCAACACCATCCTGGCTTGTATCAGCAATGGTGTGATCAGCAGGAGCAGGGAAGGGATTGTGCCCCTGTACTGGGCACTGGTGAGGTTGTATCTTGAGTTCTGTGTTCAGTTTTGGGAGCCACAGCACAAGAAAGACATTGAGGCACTGGAGCATGTCCAGAGAAGGGCAATGAAGCTGGTGAAGGATCTTGAGAATGTCTTATGAGGAGCATCTGAGGGACTTGGGATTGTTTAGTCTGGAGAAAAGGAGGCTGATGACAGACCTTATCACTCTTTACAACTCCTTGAAATGAGGTTGTAGAGAGGTGGACGTGGGTCTCTTCTCACAAGTTACAACCGATAGGACAAGAAGAAATGGCATCAAATTAATCCAAGGGAGGTTTAGGTTAAACAGTAGGGAAAACCTCTACACTGAAAGGGTTATCAAAGCCTGGCACAGGCTGCCCAGGGCAGTGGTGGAATCACCATCGTTGGGTGTATTGCTCAGGGACATGGTTTAGAAGTGGGCATGGTAGGGTTGGATAATGGTTGGACTTAGTGATCTTAAAGGTCATTGCCAACTATAACGATTTTATGAGTCTATGATTCTCTGTATTAAAATTTTCAATGAATTTAAATTATATGTTTACATAAAGACAAAAAAAGTAAATTCATTTTCCATTTGTTAAGGGGATCCATTTTTATCTCCTTACCAGTCCAGAGAAGTAGTTATCTTTTACATAACTTGCTGACAATTAAAACTTGCTTAGATTGTAGAATAATACTGTGTTGAATTATATACTCTCTGCAGGAGAAAGAGTGCTTTTTCATTATTGATTCATTTGCTAACTACATTAGATGAGACGTTATGACATTTTCTGCAAGTTCTCATAGATACACGCATAGTGCACTGCAGAACTTTTCAGCTTCACTTTACTTCAGTGGCTAATAGTCTTCAAAAGAAAACGAATGATGTGGCATTCACATAAGCACATCGGCAGCTTGATTTCTAAATATGTCATTTATCTTTATAGATGCAGTAAAATTATTAGACATCTAAAGCATGTAACTGGAAGACCAAATAAATGCAACGATCATTTTGTACACAGTATATTAAACATAATATTTCTTCTCTTCTGCAAAAGTGAAATCCAGAAGAAAACAAAAAATCAATTCAAGATATAAAGAAACTTTGAAACTTCAAACTTATCCATCTTAGTGTCTGAGAGAAGGGAAAGGTTCATCTTCATGGAATAGAAAAAGGATCAAGCGTCTTAAGAAATCAAGGGTTCGTTTAATTGACATTGACTTTATACTGGAAAGAATCACAGCACCCCAGGATGTCAGGGGTTGGAAGGGACCTGGAAAGCTCCCCCAGTGCAACCCCTGCCACAGCAGGATCACCAGAGCAGTCACACAGGAACACGGCCAGGGCTTTGGGTGTCTCCACACAAGGAGACTCCACAACCTCTCTGGGCAGCCTGGGCCATGCTCCAGAACCCTCACACTCACACACATTGGCCTCATCTTCAGCTTGAACCTCCTGTGCTCCAGCTTGGGACCATTGCCCCTTGTCCTGGCATTGGACATCCCAGAGCAGAGCCTGGCTCCTTCCTCCTGACACTCGCCCTTTCCAAATTGATCCCCACGAATGAAGTCGCCCCTCAGTTTCCTCTGCTCCAAGCTAAAGAGAAAGCATTTCCTTATGTCTGTTTTCCACTCACATCACTCATATCTCAAAATCATCTTTTTTCTTTTTTTTTTTTTTAACTTATACTTAATATTTCCTATGTCAGTGTAAAGCTGGGGACATGAAGTTAGAACTAGGTTTTTGGAGGAATTTGTCTTAGTCATCTTCTGATGTGTATATTGCATGAGCCTTACAGAGAGAAAAACTACAGCTGGGTTGAATGATTGCAGCCCAGGGATGGTTGATCACACTCATGGATCAGTGTAATTTTTGAGCTGTTTATGCAACTGAAGACCATGCCCCAGCTAAATCCTTTTGTTCAGTGCAAGTCCTGTTTTTAATGGCTCCCAAAAGTTTCAGGATTATGCGATCTAAGTTACAATGATTGGTTGCAATTTAAATATAATTATAATGCATTTAAATATTTGCTTAATCATTCTCCAATCAATTGCACTTGCATACAAGGGGTCTTTCGGTGGTCTCTGGTGGTCCCTGGTGGATCTGAAGAGGTATTCGTAATGTTATTTTTTAACTTTATTTATTAATCACTTAATTTTCCTTATCAATCAGTGTCTACTAGTCTAGCTGCAGTCCTTCAAAATGTACTAGGACATATCAGTGTGCCAGGATGTTTCGCCTCCAATTACTAAGTTGGCTCTAATTATAAAGAAAACATGTCCTTGAGTGCATCCCTGCTTGAGTCCGCTTGTAACAACACAACTAAATAAAACAGTCATTCCTATTCATCCAAGTACTCCTATTCTGTAGTTCTGATTTAAGAGGGTTCAACTAATGCATAAAGGTTGAAGTAAGTTCAAATAATTTTCAGCTCAGTTTTAAGTTTATTGGGTGAATCTATATGGTGTATGCCTCTGAAATTCTTCTGTCTATACCATTTTGTGTTCTGACAGTTCTCATTGTAACAAATAACTGGGTGGATAGTTACTGAAAACCTACACAGACATTTAAGGGCAATAGCTACCTTTTTCTGCAGCAGGAAGATCTAAAAAGTCTGGCTCATGAAAAGTAGGTGAAAACCTATACAGACATTTAAGGGCAATAGCTACCTTTTTTTGCAGCAGGAAGATCTAAAAAGTCTGGCTCATATAAACAGGTTTCAGTAATGTCCAGTGAACCAGGAGACTGGTGGTTGGAAGAGCAACTCAGCCTGGGATCACCTTGAGGCCCTGCCTCTGCAGAGACGATCCATTGGGAGCTGTGTCGATGGCTCAGCCCTGAGTTGTTTGGTAAGAACAAAACTAAACAGGGCAGTGCTGCACCATTCAAAGAACAAAAAGGTGAGTTGGGCATTGAAATTCCCCAAACTATAGTATCCCCTGAGTCCCAATCAAACCGCCATTCAGTTGCTTAAAAGTCAGACAAAGGCAAACTGGAGGGTTTCCATTTCGTTTCAAGGACCCAGACAATACAAAGATATGCAAGAGATGGAGCATACAGAAGGGAACATCACCCATGAATAACTAAAGATAAGGGGAAACACTGCTAAAGGCAAACACCCCAGGTGATCTGATCCATTCAGGCACACTGCTGCCTGCTGTCAGTCACTGAGATCAGGGAATAAAAACTTTGACACAGGCTGGAAATTGGGAGTTACTTCTCTACCACGCAATGATGAGCTCCTTCCCCCTTGATCAGGATGCCGGCCAAGGTGACTTAAGTGGGCGCCCTTACCTGGAGGGGTAAGTGAAATTTTGGCAGTTTTTAAGTTTGTAGTCATAGGTGACTGACACCCTTGACGTGTGGTACTCTGAGTTGCTTGTGAGTTGTGATAGTGAATTTGGTGAGCTTGCCTGCGAGTTGTTGTGAATTGCGTACGGGCAGTGAGTTTTGTGACTCTGTTGTAGCTGCAATGGTGCATTTTGTGAATCTCTTGTGGTTGTAATAGCGTAGTCTTGCTTTTAAACTGCAGTAGTGCATTTATCCACTGTATCCACAGAACCTGCAATAGTGACGTATTGGATCTGAACATGTTCAAATAAATTTATTTAGCTAGATAAATTGTTAGTTTGAACCCTGCAGTTGAGTCTCTTTTTGTCACACTGTGTCACTGCTTTCAAGGTAACTGACTTTAAACTGCGCGTTTGTGAACACAAATGTATCTTTTAAAAGTGAATAAATCATTTCAGCTCTAAAAGCAGCTCACAGAAGAATGAGCATATTAAAAAATTACTAACCTTCATCGCAGTAACCGTGTGCCTTTGACAGGTAACAGTGCTTCTGTGCCTGTGCTAAACTTCCGTCAACCACATTTTTAAGCTAACTCCAAATGTTTTACTGAAGTTAGAAAAGTTTAGAATACCATGACATCAACGTTATTAAAGACCAAAAAAAAAATCTTTACTGGAACTGCTCAAATATATGCTATGTAATTTAAATTAAATCAAAAGTTTTAAGAAATGTGTCCTAGGATACCTAGTCCAGATTTGTACAGGATATGATATATTAGAATTTCTATTTGACCTGTGAAGCAGTAAAGAAGGTTGATCTCTTAAATCTTTGAAAATTAAATTTTAAAAAGCTTCACTTTTTCCTCTTACTAACCTTTAAGCACACAATTCTTACACAAAGCCTGGCCTACACAACATCTTCCTCAGTAATAATTCAATTGCATGGTGCTGTGAAGAGGCTGCATGTGATTATGGCTTCATCACTTGGACAAAATACACTATCATACATTTATTAATATACTGTGAAGTATTGTCATCAATTATTTAAGCTCTTTTTCTCATTCAATGGTAAAATATTCCAATTTTTGGTCATGTGTGTTTGTTTAGTTGTCATTGGGGTGGTTTTCCCAGCCCTTTGCATGATATTGCAGTATATAGTAGCAATATAGGGGTTTTTTTAACCTCTGTGGTTAAATATAGGACTGTAAAGATATCCACTGTGAATATCTTGAAATAAAAACGAATGCTACTTTTGAATTTTATACCTTGAGGATTCCAAAATATATTTTAAACATACTTCTTTTTTTTTCATTGTTTTTTACCTTTCATATGAAAAAGGATCTATGTACACGAACTTCTTGAATAACAAAATTCAGCTTTTGCTTAACTGTAGAAGGAGCAGCTCCGCCACTTCCAAAATGACGATATTTGATATGAATAAATACATTTTTATTACTTTGACGATGATAAATGGTTCTTACCAATGCCGAGCTCTAGATAACAAAGGGACAGTATCATCAGATGTTAACACTTCATGTAAAATATGGAAGCACTTCAAGCTTATTAAGCTAAAAATAAGCTGAAATTACTCATATAAGGTGTAACGTATGTGAAAAACCTACTCCTAATCAAAAGGAACTGCCCACATAAAAAGCCCAAATCGACAATACAAAAAATAGAAATAAAATCAGTAATGGCAGCTATCCTTATTCTCTATAAAGCATAGATATTCAGTACAGTAAACAGCTAAATATGGAGATGCTTTTCAAATGACACAGTCTGAATCTAACTTTCCCCTCCAGTCAATCAGAGTTTTATCACAGGGAGTCTGGAGGCAATTCTGCTGCACTCAGCAAAAACTTTTATCAGAACATCTTGCATTTTCTCATACTTTAAAGAAACGTTTAATGTTAATAATGCTTAAACATTTCATTTTTTTATAGTGAAAGGTGTCCTTCGCTTTTTTACTTTTGGTGTTATGATTATTAATACTGATATTTAAAGCAATCCTGAAATTGTGAAACAAGACCCACAATATTTGGAGTAAGCCTTTCTTTTTTTCAGGAAGAAAGTTCCTCATCTTATTCTTTTATTTTGAATTTTGTCAAGTAAGGTGTGAGGTATTCTGTTTCTGTTCCATAAATATTAATTTTACTCATTACAATAAACAATTCTTTCTTCAGATCTAACAGAAAATTCTTGAATCTTGCCTGCAATTAAACCAAAAGCAAAAGTTAACTTAACTGTGATGGACCAAGCATTACACCAGAAGTGCTGTGTAGATACAGTATGATATGGTGTATAGATATAACAGCCTTCATCAATATACAAGTTTATTTTCTATAAATAAATATATATATATTTTTATATATAAGTAGAATACATATTTTCTATAAATACATATATTTTGATATATGCACATATATAATCACAGAATCACAGAATGCATTGTGTTGGAAGGGACCTTTAAAGCTGATCCAGTCCAACCCTGCAGTGACAGGGACATTGGTACCAGATCAGGTTGCTCACAGCCCCATCAAGCCTGGCCTTGAATATCTCCAGGGATGGGGCCTGCACCACCTCTGGGCAACCTGTGCCACTGATCGACCACCTCATGGGGAAGAGCTTTATCCTCATATCCAACCTAAATCTGCCCTTTTCTAGTTTAAAACCTTTCCTCCTCGTCCTATCACTACATGCCCCAGTGAACAGCTCTTCCCCGGATTTCTTATAGGCACCTTTCAGGTCCTGGAAGGTCACTATAAGGTCCCCCCAGAGCCTTCTCTTCTCCAGGCTGAACAGTCCCAACTCTCTCAGCCTGTCTTCGTAGCAGAGCTGCTCCAGCCCTTGGATCATCTCTGTGGCCTCCTCTGGCCCCGCTCCAGCACTTCAATGTCCTTTTTGTGCTGGGGACTCCAAAGCTGGACACAGCACTGCAGGTGTGGTCTGAGCAGAGCAGAGCAGAGGGGCAGAATCCCCTCCCTGGCCCTGCTGGCCACACTTCTTGTGATGCAGCCCAGGATGGGGTTGGTTTCTGGGCTGCAAGTGCACATTGGTGGCTTATGTCATATGTATATATGCACAACCCATGCAAATAAGAAATTTCCCTTAACAAAATAAAACTAGACAAATGGAAAAAAATGTGCATTTTCAGGACTCTTATATATATAAAAAAAAGAAACAAAAAATAAAAAGAAATTTAAAAAAAAAAGAAATAAATTTACTCATCTTGGCTTGCATTCCAAAAGAGTTTTACTCCTGATCTAATCAAAATGAATTCCTGGTTTGACATGGAGCATCCTGGAAGACCCCAGTGAGCACCTCTTTAGTCTTGGTGAGGGCGAGTGGAGCTGAGCAGGACCCCAGGGGCAGCCAGCAGCTGGACTGGGCCTCGGCCTCCCTCTGTCTTGGCCAAGGCAGCGGCCTGGTGCCAGCACAGGGCTTCCCTCCAGCCTCCTTGGCTCCAAACGGGCTGTGAACGTGTGGCTCCCTGCCTTGGAGGCTTATGTTCGCTTTGCTTTTTCCCTGCAAGCAGAGAGCGAAAGCGACAAGACCATGCCAGGAGGGCAGCCAAGAAGATGTCAGTGGATGTTTCCTTGCTGGGCATAACAGTGGTGGTAATGATGATGATGATTTTTGCATCTCTGAAGTTTTCCCATGGACCTTTATTTCATAAAAAATGCATTTTCTGTTTTAGAAAGCACATCAGTGGGAAAGTTCTTAATATTAATTTAAGTATTCTGTGTTCTGATGTAGAAAGTCAGTCTGTTGTTCTGTACATGAATTAAATATTTAAGAAATTGTTGCGAGTCCTTTGTGTTTCGAAGAACTCAGACCTCAACCCTGATGGTTTGTGTTACTCTTTTTTTAAAGAGGAAATAATTTCTATATTTGCAGTCCTCATTATATTAGGGAACTAAATTGCGTGACTGAGAGATAGTTATAACACAAATGCGAATCATTATCACTGACCTTTTAGCCTGCACTTTCATAATGTGTCCAGCACCTTAGTCCTTCCTGAAAATAGCCGCCTATGTTAGCCAAGAAATCTCAGGTAAGAGGGATCATTGCTTTACAGCTTTAGCCTTTAGGTCCACTTTGATTTCGGTGGAAAGAAGCTACTCCTTGAAAAAGAAAACTTGTATTTCAGGCTTACATAAAGCCAACGTGAAAACAGGAGGAAAATGGGCCTTTGTGCTTGTCAGGGGGCAAAAGTATCTGAACAACATATGGTTGAATGGTGATTTTTTCACCTTTTCCTTTGCCATTTAACTGAGTTCAGAAGGTGGTTTCTCATATGCTTCCTTGAACTTAAACTGGTGGTAATTTGTCACTTTTTTTTTAATTCTATAACTATATTTGAAGCACTTCTCATCTACCTGTCTCAAGGCCATTTCAAGCAACACTGGGTAATTTGGGAAGAATTATATACAGTGTCTGCATTTTTTAATATTGATTTTATTTGCCTTAACCATTACTGGCTGTTAATTTTTAATTTTCTCCTGCTGGTTACCAGTGTGCTGAAACCAGAACTGATAATTGCAGGACGATGCAATTTGTCTTCATTCTGTGTGTCCTACATATTCTCAATGCATTTACCCATCCTGTTACGTACCAGACATTAATTTATTCAACGGGGTTTATTTATGCAGCTGTAAGATATTTTTTTCTCTGTTCTGTTTTCTGCTTAGTGGTAACACAGTATTTTGTAGAAATACATTTTCATTTATTTGCAAACTTTTCTTTTCAAAGATAAATATTTTGCTGTTAAAGACCTTTTGTTCAGTGTCTGTTTTAATGGATTTTGCTACATCCTTTCCTATTTATGGGGTTTTTTGGCACGGATTGCCCTTCGCTAACATACACAGTGATGTTGACTATAAACATTAAAGAAAATACCGTACTTACAAGTGCCACATTCAGTAAAGTTCTGTTAATGACATGGTTCTGCATCTAGTCACAGCTTCAACCTTTTAATCACATTTCCATTTACTAATATACATTCCAGGACATAAAACTGGTTGTGGTATGCATACCAGTTAATGATGTTTAGAATAATCACTTGTTCACTTGCATCAAGGTTCCAGTTTCCCTTGTTAGCTCAGACCTGCTTTAGCTGCTGGAGAGAATGACACCGGTATATTCACGTGCTTAACCTTACCATTGCTGAAACATTACAAAATAATACAGAAATAATGGCTAGGGATTATAGTTGGGCAGGCAATCAGATGAGACAGGATTCACAGTGGCCCAGAAATTAATTTTCCCCCCTCGTTTTCCCCCCTTGCACATGACACTAAGTTGGGAGGGAGTGTTGATCTGCCTGAGGGTAGGAAGGCTCTGCAGAGGGCTCTGGCCAGGCTGAATTAATGGCTAAGGCCAATTGTGTGAGGTTCAACAAGGCCAA
>NW_010171269.1:0-696 GCF_000695765.1 Mesitornis unicolor
ATACAGTCTGGTTTCAATACGACAAACATTTCACTTGAACTCAGACCTGAAAGGGGGTTGGAATAAAAGCTCTTCCTGGATTTCTCCTTTCATGCAAAGTGCTTCTGTTACGAAAGAGAGCTTTAAGTTGTGCCATTCTGTGTTTGTCTATCTCGTCCACGTTTGCCTCCAATTTTCCTGGCTGCTGATAGGAGCCGTCTCTCCAATCTAAAAAAAAAAAACCCACACCAAAGATGCTAGGACTGAAGACTGTTGCTGGCTCTTGTCTTCTCTACAATGCAAATTCGAAGCCCAACAAACCTTTTCCTCCAGGGCTTCTTTGCTTCCCTGGGAAGCCAACGTTTGCCACCAGGCTTTCTGTGGAGCTGCCCACACGCTCGTTTCAATATGCCAAACGTTTGACTCTATCTGACACCAGAAGCAGACTTGGACTGAAAGCTCTTGCTAAATTTCTCCTTCCAGGGGAAGTGCTTCTGTACTCAAACAAAGCTCTTCTCCTACACCAAAGATGCTAGGACTGAAGACTGTTGCTGGCTCTTGTCTTCTCTATGAAGCCAATTTGTAGCCCCACAAAGCTTTTGGTTGTGGGATTTCTTGCGTTCCTGGGAACCCAACGTTTGCTACCTGGCTTTCTCTGCAGCTCCCCACACCCTCGTTGCAATATGGAAAACGTTTTACTCCAATTCACACCAGCAA
>NW_010171269.1:754-989 GCF_000695765.1 Mesitornis unicolor
CACAAAGATGCTTAGACTGAAAGTCCTTGCTGGATTTCTCCTTCCATGGGAAGTGCTTTCGTAAGCAAAAAAAGCTTTCGGCTCTGTCATTCTGTGTTAGGACAAATAGTCCACGTTCGCCTCCAATTTACGTGGCTGCTGGTAGGAGCCGTCTCTCAAAAGGAAACTGTCAAGCTCTTCTCCCACACCAAAGATGCTAGGACTGAAGACTGTTGCTGGCTCTTGTCTTTTCTAT
>NW_010171269.1:2045-2843 GCF_000695765.1 Mesitornis unicolor
GTCAAGCTCTTCTCCCACACCAAAGATGCTAGGACTGAAGACTGTTGCTGGCTCTTTTCTTCTCTACAAAGCAAATTTGTAGCCTCACAAAGCTTTTGGTTCTGAGATTTCTTGTGTCCCTGGGAAGCCAATGTTTGCTACCAGGTTTTCTCTGAGCTGCCACAGCCTGGTTTCAATACTGTAAACGTTCTACTCTAACTCACACCAGAAAAAGTCTAGGACTGAAAGATCTTGCTGGATTTCTCCTTCCAGGGGAGTTGCTTCTGTAGCCAATCAAAGCTTTCAGCTGTGCCATTCTGTGTTTGGCTATCTCGTCCACGTTCGCCTCCAATTTTCGTGGCTGCTGGTAGGAGCCATCTTTCCATTGGAATAGGTCAAGCTCTTGTGGTACACCAAAGGATGAAGGACTGAAGACTCTTGCTGGCTCTTGTCTTTTCTATTAAGCCAATTTGTAGCCACACAAAGATTTTGGTTCTGGGATTTCTTGCTTCGCTGGGAAGCCAACGTTTGCTACCAGGCTTTCTCTGCAGCTCCCCACAGCCTGGTTTCAATGTGGCAATATGGCAAACATTTGACTCTTACTCTCACCTGTAAAGTGTAAAGACTGAAAGCTCTTGCTGGATTTCTCCTTCCTTGCGAAGTGCTTCTATAATCAAACAAAGCTTCGGCCTGTGCCATTCTCTCTTTGGCTATCTCGACCACATTCGCCTCAAATTTCGTGGCTGCTTCTGGAGCCTTCTCTCAAATAGAAACTGTCAAGCTCTTCACCCACAGCAAAGATGCTAGGACTGAAGACTG
>NW_010171270.1:0-13346 GCF_000695765.1 Mesitornis unicolor
TCCTCCTCCTCCTCCTCCTCTCCGGCCGCTTCCCCCCGCAAAGCCAGCGGGCCGCCTGGGTGCCTTCCCCCGCGGGCAGCCGGCAGGAAAAACAAGGAAAACCTCAAAGCCAACCCACCGACATGGCGAAGCCCCGGAGTTCATAAATCCTCGGCTCCTCCTGTAGGGCAAGGTTGCGAGAGGGCGGCGCCGGGGAGCCCAGCAGGGGCCCGCAGTGCCCCTCAGGCATACCACCCTGTGTGGTGTGGGATATATACCCTTAAATACCTCTGGGCTTAAAACTGGTGTGGGATATATACCCTTAAATACCTCTGGGCATAAAACTGGTGTGGGATCTATACCCTTAAATACCTCTGGGCATAAAACTGGTATGGGATCTATATCCTTAAATACCTCTGGGCATAAAGCCTCCACCATGCAGACCTCTCCCAAAGGCAGAGGAAAGCAAAGAAATCTTATCACAAGGCAGGAGATGACATTCAGAGCCCTAAAGGGGGCAAGGCTCTCCCGGCTTCTGAATTTGTTGCCTTTCACACAAATGAAGAGTAAAAGTCTTCTCTGCAAGCAGCAGCCCAAGAAATGATTAAATTATAGCCTCTTTCCAAACAAAGTTTGCAACCAGAAATAAGCAGCATATAAGGCACGGGCGGGATGAGGATTCACCAGTGAGGCTGAAACGCTCAGGCAACCTCCAGCCGCCAGCTGAAATTGCTTTGGGATGTCTGGAGAAAAGGCTGTGCGTTGGATGAACATGGTCATGTCTGCAAATTGCCTTCAAGCGTTTTGAGGTTTTACAAAAACACGCTCAGCTGCCTGCCGGAGGTTCACACCTGCACAGCTAGGACGAGCATGCTTAGCCTGCCGAAACATCTGGAGCAAACAGCAAGAATAACGTGAGGCTCAGGTTTCTCGCTTTCAACTGGATAATAAATACTATGAAAACTTTTCCGTTTCATATATACAGTGTTTGCAGGCCATTTTCTTCCAGACCTTGTGCTCTTTCTGACTGCCCTTTACCACTCCAACAGATACCTTCAAAGCACCTCAAAATACCCAGATAGGACACAGATAGTATAGGAAACAGGCATCTCTTGGCCACACGCTGTGTGCGAAAAGTGGTTCCTGAGCCTGCAAGCCATAAGGATGACTGTTGCCATCCAGCACACCACAGGAGCCAGCCAGTGCTGCTGGGCCAGACTGAGAATAGTGGGGTGCTGATGGGGTGCTCTGCCCACACATACATGCCCCACAACCTCGGGGTCTCCACCAAGCCTACAGATGGAAGCAGAGCTTTGCAAATTAAAGGACTTCAGGGAAATGAGCCATATTCCTGTTTTAACCAGCTATATCTGGAAAGAGGAATTGGCAAGGAGGTTGGTTATGTTGGCTGGAAAGAGCAGCCTTTCCCACTGGACCGGACAGAGTCTGAGATGAGGAGGAAATAGGGTCAGTTTGATGGTCCAGCTTAGAGCTACCTATCTGGAGGGGACGGAGAGGAAGCCGGGATTTCCTGCCCATATTCCTCAGCATCTCACAGAGCAATACCTGCCCCCAGGGCTGCCTCTAATCAAGGCCGCGTCTGTTTAGAGCCAAAGAGGAGCCACGGTGAGGAACAGACTGGTGCTCCCTGTTCCCACAGAGGAGCTGACCCATGAGAGATGCTCGTCATCCAGCAGCTGGGAAAGCTGGTGAGCCAATTCCTACTGAATGGCACTTCTATTTCCTTCGTAGCAAATAAACAACCGTGCTCCAGGACCGCACTAGCTCTCAGCTCGCTTGGCTGCAATTTGAAGGGTTTGAACTAAATCTAGAAAACTCTGAGTAGCTGGGGTCCCCTGGGCTCTACCCTCCTTCTTCAGTTTAAATTTGGCAACAGAGCCCAACCAGCTCAAAAGCCCTAGGCGTGCTTGCAAGTCATTTTGAGGGTACGTAGAAATGCAATTACCTGTAGGAAAATAAAGCTAAAATGCATTGTAAGCACATGTTTAATACAGTGTTCGATGCAGTAAGAACAAGGAATTGACAGGTATGGCTGATGTTGGTGCCATACTCAGACAGTACTTCCAAAGAAATCTGATTAAATCCTAAAATAAGCATTTCTTGTGCCTCTGACATTTGTTTTCTTAGCTTGTGGTCCATGAGCAACTGGTCTTCAAGGTAAATAGAGCATCTTTCCTAGGAAGAGCCCACAAACCACAGGTTTATGAATGAAATGCTAAGTGAACGTCCAGAGAGCATAACTCACATGCTAGGAAGAAATACCTCCTTGTGCAACACACCTGAGAAGAGCTGCAAGCCAGGGACATAATCAGAATAAAGGAAGAAAAGTCTGTCATCGCCTCAAAGATCTCTTTCTGGGAGGGTGGTTGGGTTTTTTGCAATAGAGCAAGATGTCCCAGGGATGGACAGAAATATAGCTCAGGTCTCATGTCCTTGGACACACATTCAGATGGGGCTATGAGGGATGTGGAAGGGTACCTGGACACTGCATGAAGGTGTACTTCTGGGTCTCGGAGCGTTTGAAGTCTTGTTGAGGGAGTCTATTGGATGGATTGATCCTTTTTTTTGTCCCCTGCCAAGCAAAATAATGATTTAAAGCCATTAAGTGATTGTCCTCTGGATTCCTATTGACCAACATAATGCCCCATTCCTAGACCTGTCAGGCAAGATGAGGATCAAGCCTGGCATGAAGGTTTTTTTAGGAAAATAAAGATCCAGCTGCCTGCAAAACAGAGCAGGAGAGGAGATGAAAAATAGGCAGCATTCAGTCCCTTCCATGCTCCCAAGCATTCAGTATATAAAAGCTTTGCCTCTTACCATTCTCACACAGCATCTTTGATCCTCAGATTTAAAAATGGTGTAAAAGTACTGTTATCCACTTGAAGTCGGCAATCCTTCCAATGCAAAGCCGTCTGATATGAGCCATGGGCCCTGCTATGCTTTAGAGATCGCAGATTTAAGGCCTCGTTGCATGCCAGGAGTTTGGCACATGCTCAAATCTTTGGGGGAGCCACTCGCACACCAACATCTAGCAGAACTCTTGTCAAGCTACAATATAACTCAAATATAAAATACATAGCTTAGAACAAGGGTTATCTGACTTTCTAACGCATGAATCGTTATTGTTAGTACACCTCGGCACTGATTTTGGCTCCTGCTCCAGGCTGGGCGACGCACGACAGCAGAGCCATTTCTGTTCCCTCGAGCAGTACACGAAGTACAGTTTGGAAATGCCTGTGTTAAATCACATTACAACAACTGCACACAGCCCAGCTGACTTTTCCATCCTCTCCGCTGTTTGTTTACTAGAGTGAGACTAATCCCTTTTACCTGCGAAGCAGACAAAGCAAACTTGCCGTGAGGGCTCGGATAAAATGCTTTATTATCTTTCCGTCCGTACGTAATACGGAATTTCCATGATTCATTCACCCACTTGAGGAACACTCGAGCAGTCAAACAAAAACACACATTCCCAGGAGAAAAAGCAAACCCACGTCCGGTGCAGGAGAGAGAAACATTCTCAGATAAATACAAAATCCCACTAGAAGTTTTATCTGGAGCAAGACTGCTGATCATAAACACAACGGGGAAGGGCAGAGATCAAACAGTATTGCTTCTTGTGAATGTTTTTCCCCCTTTTCCTCACAATCCCCTGATAATAAGTCAATAAAAGGTTTAACCGAGACTACAAAGGGAATCGGAAAGAGCAGCAGCCTTCCTTTGAAAGCATATTCGGGCTGCAGGCGGTTTCAAAAGTCACTTCAGCGAGCCTGCCCTTTGCTAAAGAGCCCTGTGACCTCCCAGTCATTCCAGTGTAGCTGCAGTAATTCATAGGAATGAGTAATAAATGACGTTTGCTGTTCAGTCGTCATTTGACAAGCTGTCTAAGTGACAGGGAGTTCTCTCATAAATATTTCCCTGTGATGATGTAGGCACGGAGTAACCACCCAGCTCACCTTTATGGTTAGAAACCAAACCAGCCCAGGTGAGAACTCCTGAAGCTCCCCTTGCAGGTTTGTTCTTCCTTTTAGGAAGGTGATTTCCAGAATGATATGGCTCAAACAATAATTTCTTCTAATATCCTGAGAGCTGCAGGCTTTAACTCTTTCCTGCATGGAAGGACAGAGCTGCTGAGAAAGGTATCCAATCTCAAGAATGGAAAAAAAAAATCAACATGTGGAATCATGGCATGGGTTGGGTTGGAAGAGACGTTTAAAGGTCACCAGTCCAACGCCTGCAGTGAGCAGGGACATTGGTACCAGATCAGGTTGCTCACAGCCCCATCAAGCCTGGCCTTGAATATCTCCAGGGATGGGGCATCCACAACTTCCCTGATCAACCCACGCCAGTGTTTCACTGCCCTCATCATAAAAAATTTCTTCCTTTTATCTAGTCTAAATCTACTCACATTTAATTTAAATCCATTACCCCTTGTCCTATCTCCGTGGATCCTGCAAACAGTCCCTATCTCCCAGTCCATCGTTGTACACAACATCTGGCTCATTTGAGAAGGAGCTTGGACAACTGCTCTGCTTTATGAGGGCTGCATAAGTGCTGTAAGACTCTCTGGTATAAATGGTGGCAACAACTTGAGTCAGTACAGCCAAGGCCATAGTCTGTCTGTACTGGAGAATGCACCAAAGTGCATCTGCAGCCCAGAAACCAACCCCAGCCTGGGCTGCAGCACAACAAGTGTGGCCATGGGGCCAGGGAGGGGATTCTGCCTCTCTGCTCTGCTCTGTTCACCTGCAGGGCTGCGTCCAGCTCTGGAGTCCCCAGCACAAAAAGGACATGGAAGTGCTGGAACGGGGCCAGAGGAGGCCACAAAGATGATCCAAGGGCTGGAGCAGCTCTCATGTGAGGACAGGCTGAGGGATCTGGGGTTGTTCAGCCTGGAGAAGAGAAGGCTCGGGGAGACCTTATAGCGACCTTCCAGGACCTGAAAGGTGCCCATAAGAAATCTGGGAAGAGCTGTTCACTGGGGCATGGAGCGATAGGATGAGGGGGAATGGTTTTAAACTGGAAAAGGGCAGATTTAGGTTGGCTATGAGGAAAAAGCTCTTCCCCATGAGGTGGTCGATCAGTGGCACAGGTTGCCCAGAGGTGGTGCAGGCCCCATCCCTGGAGATATTCAAGGCGAGGCTTGATGGGGCTGTGAGCAACCTGATCTGGTACCAATGTCCCTGCTGACTGCAGGGGTTGGGTTGGATCAGCTTTAAAGGCACCTTCCAATCCAATCTATTCTATGACTCTGTGATTCTATGGAGAAAGAAAGTCCATGGGAGACAAATCCTTCCTGGATCTTCAGGCCCCACCATCATCAGATGAGCAAACCTATTAGCGCATGAGTCCCAGCTTTGCCATTTCATGATTTATTACACACTTTTTTTTTTCCCCTTGTACCCTGCTACATCTCTCAAAAATCCTGGAGAAAGTCATCTTCAGGAGACAACAGGAAGGACACCAGTGCCCCAGCCACACCACAAAGCAGATCCCTTTGAAATGATTTGTAAATATTGACGTCCCCAACACCCTGCTGCAAGGAGGTCCACCAAGGAACTGTACCACTGACACCTCTTTTGGTTTGCTTGGAGCTTGCTACCATCATTTGATGCCCACATGGTCTTATATTGGAATAAATAGTGAACAGCCATCTTCTCTGCAAGTCTCTCACTATTTTCTACACCTCTAGTACATCCCTCTTAAGTTAAGACAGACAGACCCAGCTCACATATTGTGCCTTCTTATGAAAGCAGCTGTGGACCTTTATACTCCGTTTTGCCACCAATTCAGCATAGACTGCATGAAACCGCAATCATTTCAATGATTCTGAACACAAAGAATGCAGGAAACGAAAATTTGGCAGGTACAAAGGAACAGGGCTGAGAGTGGAAATCTGGGAGGAGGCTTTGCCGATGAGAGCAGCGCAGCTCCTGCCCTATCTCCCAGCAGGTAACAGAGGAAAGCGCACGCAACGGCAAGTGGAAAAATGCAAACTAGTCCTACGGGTCTCCTTTTTGATCTCTAGCACTGGGCAGCTGACACCAGCACCTCCAGCCAAGATATCTCTCATCCAGCCAATATCTCGCTGTTTCAGATATCCCCCCCTTAAAGATCAGTGAATGAGGACCAGTCTTGCCCCCCGCCGCTGTTTCCATCCCTTTCTCAGCAGCCCTTGCCTTTGCTCCGGGCACGGCGATGCCCACAGATGCCAGCTCGCAGACTGCAGCCGTTCCTGCTGGCCAAAAACAGCCCCGTTGTTTCACTGTGCCCTGCTCTCTGTCCATGCCTGCCTCTCGGCTCCGAGTTCGCAAGCTGTCCAGTACAGAGGCTGCCTTTGTGCTCTGCACGTGGAGGCTGCCAAGGGCTATGAGCCGTCCTGGTACAGCGTTTCCTGAAAATAGCTTGCCCCACAGATAACCTGCAGTCTTTACGAGTCGCGGGTCTTGAAGATAAAGCCTCGTGTAAACCGCACAAAATGGGAAGCGAAGGCAGCGAAGAGAAAAAGCTCTGGAGAAATGGGCTAGGTAGCATAATAGAGAACACAGCCTCGGTACACCCACAAGCTGCAAACTAGTGCCAAGGGGCCCAGGGAGAGAGTATTATGTACAACCTGCACACAGACATAATACGACAACTGCTGAGCCACGGGGTTTTTTTACAGCCAGCCTCCAAGGTCTACGCATGAAGATACAGCACTGCTGGCAAAAGTAATCCAAAAGAATAACGATCCATCTAAATAATCTGAAAAAGCTCTCAAATGTAGCTCCTTCTTTACATAAGGGTACGTATTTTGGATACGAAACATATCCAGATAGCATTTTACCCCTCCAAAGCTTGCAACATATCCACTTACTCTTTCACATTTATATTTTAATAACAGGGAAGTCAAGCAGGCTGGATTGATGGGTTGGTTCCCAGGGAAACATCAGCAACTTATTTCTCTTGAATAGCAGGCACAAATGTTTCCTGTGTTACACCGTGCAGCCTGCTGTGACATTCAGATCTCGAGGATATAATGGCAAAAGGACAGGATGTGTTTGCCTGGCTCCGAGGTGGGGAAGGAAGAGGGTAGCAGCACTCTACACCTGGGGACAGGCACTAGCAGGGATCTGGCACCCACATCGCTTCTGTGGGAACAGGTCCCTTCTCCTCATCCCCAAAGGAAAGGCAACACAAGACTTGAACAAAAACTGGTAAAATTAGCCGGTGTTGCTGGGAGAGAAGAAGGGAATTGGTAATAGCAAGCCATCAAAATCTCAGTCAAAATGCTGGGCTGGCTGCCCAGAGCTGTTGGGATGCATTAAGAGCGTAAAAACAGCCACACTGCTCTGGCACAGGGTCTGTCCAGCTTGGGAGGCTGCTTTGGGGGTACAGATAAAGGTGGGGAGGGACTTGGAAAAGAAAATGGAAAGCAAAGCTGAGCATCCTCATAAGGTTGTATTCAGGGCACCTGAATTCCTGCGATTACCTACACAGAGACCTTTCTGAGAGCACATCACCAAGGATGCTGTCCCCGACCCCGATCACACGCCACAAGGTGCGGTGGCTTTAGTGGCTACGCTCATTTTCCTTCCTGCTGTTTCAGGTGAACAAGATGAAATAAAAACCAGATAAAACCAGTGGCCATGAGCAGGCACTCAAGGATGGGTCGAACACATATGATATTTCTCCCCAAAACTCTCCCTGCCTCCTTTATGTTCAGCTCAGGGGATCTCTTGAGCCTGATGGGATTTGTAGGTTTAGTAAATCCCAGCAGATCTCTCATCCTCGTTTTTGACCATTCACCTCTTGAACCCTCTTGTATCCACAATACCCTTCAGCAAGAAGTTTACAGCTCAGCTGCCCGTTGCAGGGGGACCCATCCCCATTGGTTTGCTTGGAGTCCCTGCAAATTAAGCCAAATTTAATTTGCTGGCCCCTCGTTCCTGTTCTGGCCAAGATACTATTAGCCATTCCCTCACAGCCCATCCCTGGTGCATAGGATTTTCCAGACCTCCCTCATGTGCTTCTTCAGTATCTAGGGCCACATTCTGCTTTTGCTTATCTCCTCCAAGCCAATATTCAAGTGATTTTTAAGTAAGCAGGTGATAATTTGGCCTCAGGACAATTTTCCCTCTCAGATAATTTGCTTTTTTGTTTAAAAAAATATATGATCTTTTTTCTTTCCTCCATTGCTTTAGGATTCAGAAGAATAAAAGAGATTGAAATACAAGTTTTGCATGCCAAAGTTTCCAGGTGCTTGCTGTCCCGTTCCCAGGACGCTGAACAAACAGCCTGCAAACACAATCTCTGCCTTTGCTCTGCCAGCTGGAAACCGCAGGTCGCTCCGCACCCGGACACCACCACGCACCAGAGCCTCAGAAGGAGCAATATCCGACTGAGCAAAACCCTCCCTTGGTCGGACAAAGGACAATGAACACGGACCTGGATTTTCTTACTGAACTGGTGAGGTTTTTCTGTTCACTGAGGAATATTTTGTGTGGAAAGGTCTCTGGCCGTGCCAGTGAGTCAGCTCAGCAAACAGCACGGGTGATTCATTACGGTGGCTGGTGACCTGTGTGGTGCTGAGTGTCTTCCTCACCAGGAAACAGCCATAATAAATTACATCAGCAGCATGATTCAGTCGGTAGGACCACGGACTGCGAGCCTCCCACTTGCATGTTCACTCCAGATATCCCTTCCCCAGCTTTTTCTCTCCTATTTCCTTCAGCTCTTAGCTCCCCATGCAAGGACTGGCTCTTGCTGCACATCTTACAGTGGAAACTCAAAGCTGGGCTGTAATGTGAACACAGAATTGACTGCACGGTGAATTCACTCCAACAACAGAATTCAAACCATTTCCCTGAACTTTCCATCAATGCACACAAAAAAGAGGTTACCAAAAGGAAATTAAACGGGCCAGCCGTCAAAGGTAAAAGATGATCCTTCATGGAATTACTTGCTCACAGATACACAGCCCAGGTCATACGTCCCATCCAGATCCAATTGGAAATTTCTTATCAGGTCATAAACCAAAGCGAAATAGGAGATGAGGCAGATTTCTAATGAAATGGCGAGAGTGCATTAAAAAAGCCATTCCTCTGCTCTGCATTCAGGCCAAATTTCCGAATACCCAGCAGCTCTCCAAGTCCTGATGTTTCAGGTTTGTCTGAATCTTGCAGATAATTTCCACACAAACAGAGAAAAGTTGTCTCGAATAAAATAACGGAGATCCTACGCAACTTAAACATAAATCTGCAAAAACAAGAATGCTTGTTTGATGAAAAAAAGCACATTAAGCCCAGTTGTCTCCCTAAACGTGAAGGGTCTTTTTCACCTTTTGTGACTGCACTTCAAAGCTGCTGTAATATTCCTGCTCCCAAGGCGTTGTACAAACCACAGAACAGACCCGACATGGAAAGGCGCTTAATTTTTTCCTATTCCTGTCCAGATAATGAAATTAATCTCCTTAGAGTCCATCTCACAACCAAAGCCTAGCCTATAGACCAGAAGACCACAGCTCACTACAATCCTACCCAAACACTGTTGAGTTTTCTTATCTCCCAGTACCCATTTTCCCCTTCTGTGGCTCCATCATATTAGTGTTCATACAGTTGCACAAAGCAGTGCGATATGCAGAAGAAAAATACTATATAAAAGCAAAGATAGGCATAGCTTTAAACTTTTTTAAGCTTGAAGACCCCTAAAAGCTAATGGAGAATGAGGGTCCTCTTGCGCACAGCTCAGCCTACAGACCACAGTCCTACTGGTCTTAGTTACCTTCTGCGGAAGCTTGCTGGTCATGTAGGTGGATCGAAGCAGGTCCCTTTAAATCCTTTGTTGTGCTTGCACAAGTGGAAAACAGCTCCTACTAAAAAAAAAAAGCCAACAAAAATCCCTTCTGTTTGCCAAGCCGTGTGTAGAGCTTATGAATCACTAAATGGCAGCCACGTGTCAGCAAAAGTAGCAGGAAGTGCCTTGCGTTTGACCTTTATTTACAGTAGCAAGAGCACTTGGTAGCGTAGAGTTACAACTAATGATCCTTGCTCACCAAGAAACAGCGGATCAATTGCCTGAATAATATGTTTTTTCCATTAAAAAAAAAAAGAAGAATAGTATTTGGGTAATAGTTTTCGGTCTGAGAAAGTCCTTTCTGTGTGGCGCCTTGGTGTGTCTGGAAGGCAGAGGACTTTTTTGGAGGTTTTCTTCTGGGATCCTGATGGAATGGAGGACATGAAATCAAGATCGCTTGACAAGCCTGTTGACTTGTTCAATACACACCCTTGTTTCACTAAGTAGAGCTGCCAGTTAGGGAAGCAACAAAGCGCTCGCTCTACACGGGTAACTCAAAACGTGCTTATTTTTCAGTAAATCCCATGCATTGCTGTTACCGAATCAAGACAAAGTACCTCTGGGCTGCTGTCCAGTGGGGAGCCTGGAGATGTGTCTGGATTATGCAAGGGTGTAAGTGGCACGCCTGGTTTTTCCTTGTATGTAAGACGGCCTTTTGGTACCTTTTTCCGATTAAGGGCCCTGCACTGGAAGGGGGCTCGTTATTTCCCTCAGTCCTCTTTGCCCCTGGACAGTGCAATAGTCTTCTGCCAGATAAGGGAGTTAAATCTGCCCTCAGAAGGGTCTGCTTCAATGGAAGGTGGAGACGTGGCCATGGGTAAGGGTGAAGGTGAGAAACAAGGCTGAGATGATCTCCATGGAGCATCAACACACCTTAATCAATGGTCATTTTTTATAGTGTGGGCATCTGAGAGCTGCACACTGGGTCCCACAATGAAGCAGGTGAGAGGTGCACATTGGGACATATTCGGAGCACCCCAGCACATCCAGCCATATGACAGAAAAGGGATCTGTTGCCCAGAAGGGATCCCATGACCATAGATCACTGCTCATAACAGAGCCATGGTGCCACTACCTCCCTCCCACTTTCAAGTGATCAAGGCAACCTCCTGTGTTTGGTATATGGGAAGAAAGCAGGAGGGCAACTAGGGTGCTTTTCCCAGAGGAACAGAGGGTGAAGGGGCAGCCTGAAGCATAAAAGTGAGTCCCTTGGGCTCCCCAGACCTAATGAGGAAGGGCAGTGATCACCCTCTTATCTCTAGCCTGAGACAACACGGAGCCAAGACTGAGCCAGGCTTTGTCCTGTGTGATCAATGAGCCCTGCAGGTAGGTGTCCACAGATCCTAGCAGCACTTAGAAGAACCAAAACCGTGCCAACTGGCCCTCGTAAGCTCTGCCAGCCTCTGTCCCTGCCTTTCTGCAGGCCTGTTGCTGAGGGATCTGGCAAGATCTGGCACAGGATGATCTAACCACGCTATCAATCACCATGTGCTGGCTTCCCTGTGCCCACCATGCTCTACATCTGGAAGTTCAAATCTGCCAGGAGAAGAGAGCAGCACCAGTCTTTACTGCTCCAGGGTCTTTCTTTGCCCTCTGCTGCGATCCTCTCCATTAGCCCCAAGACAGAAATAAGCCAGCATCCCTCCCTTGTTCAAAGCCCAGGGTCCATCCTGTGGCAAGCACTGCTGCGACCCCACCAACCAGCTCAGTGACACCATGCTGGGCAACCCTGCTTCTACTTCCAACTCTTTTTAATTAAAGCTCTTCTAATCAGATGGAGGTTTCCATTCTGCTTTAGACATGGGTCAGGGATGCAGGTGCAGCCTGTTGCCTTCCCTCCACCATTGGGTCTCCCTGTCCGGTCAAACCAACTCAGCAAGAAACAGAATGGTCAAATGCCACTGATACTTAGGTCAGCTGGTGGCCACTCCCAGAGGTGGCATGTACCAGCAGGATCAGGCCTTTAGTCATACTGCCCTTCATGGATTCCCACTGCCCCCCTCCAATTCCTCTGTAGCTCTTTCCTACACTTCTCTTCCCCCTTCTTTACATGGTTTAAAATTGTGCTGATCCCCGTGCTTAGTTCTCCAGGGCAAGGCTGGACCATTGCAGAGATCCAGTCACTGCCCAGCATGCTCAGCTCTTAAAGAATCATAGGATCACAGAATGTATTGTGTTGGAAGGGACTTTTAAAGTTGATCCAGTCCAACTCCTGCAGTCAGCAGGGACATTGGTACCAGATCAGATTGCTCACAGCCTCATCAAGCCTGACCTTGAATCTCTCCAGGGATGGGGCCTCTACCACCTCTCTGGGCAACCTGTACCAGTGATCTACACCTGTACCAGTGATCTACACCTGTACCAATGATATCTTCTCTGGAAATCCTCTCCTCATGTCCTCAGCAGTGCACCAGAGTCACCATGAATGACAGACACACTCAGTCTGTCCCCAGACAGCCCCAGCACCATCTGGATCTCGCCCAGCTCATCCGAGGGCTCCAGCTGTGACTCCGTCATGTCAGGCCTACACCACAGCCGCGTTCTTGGAAAGGGTGCACTCACCCCGACATTGGGTTGCTGCAGCAACCACGCTTGACATCAGCACCATTCCCCGCGCCCACCGCTGTCACGCAGAAAGTTGTGAAAGCCTCTTTGGCACTGTCAAGGCAGCCGCATATTTTGATGATAGGAGACTCCTATTGAAAACCAGGAGTGAGGAGCAGATGCGTTGCGTCTCCAGAAGAGCAGGGTCAGAGGGCAGCGCAATCTCCCTAGCACAGCATGGAAGGTGGAGCCACAATGAAAAACAAACAAATGACAGCCACGTCCCACAGGGCTGGAGTCTGCTGCAAAAGGAGCAGGTGCAGAGCTGGCGTGGCAGCACTGGGATATGCTCCAGAGATGTCCCTGGCTTGCTACGCCGGGACAAAATCCGTCTTTCCTGCAGGACTCTGAGGACGCAGCTGGGAGCAGTCACTGTTCAGCCCAGATGCTCTCAGGGGAGTGGAGCCGCCGTATGGCCTCCATCCTCCAATGGCTTTGGCATCCCTGTGGGAGGTGAGGCCTGGAGCTTGTTCCAGACCACATGTGCAGGCACGGAAAACACACGGTGCTTACTTTTGGTGGTAACTGTGGTCGTTTTACAACCAGAGCAGGGTCTGGATGCCAGAACTCAAAAGGTTTTCATCAGATGCTACAAAACATGTCATTTCTGTGCTGATGCCTTCTATCCACCTGAGATGTTTCTAGGACAAGGGACAATGCCAGCTCACACCTTGTCATCAGGAATGTCCTAATCTTTGGCATCCTTCCTAATGCATCCTTGCAGTTGCTCAACCAGAGGAGAAACCCAGGTTTTATGATGTTAAATACACATCAGAATCCCTTGAATTTTCCAGCCTCCAGCTTGGGGACTTTGAGGGACTAGCTTACGACTTTCAAACGTGTGAGCTGGCTGATCCTGGTGCCTCCCTGCAATCCCTCAAGGAGGGCATGAATTTACAAGCAGGAAT